>NC_056739.1:1842218010-1842458010 GCF_019279795.1 Protopterus annectens
GGATAAAGCTACCATCTCCCATCCACTCATCAAGATTCCTATTGAGGAAAATTGATAAGTTACTCTATGGGTAGCCTGTACTGGGAGTTCACTCATGGGTGGAGGTGGCTTCTGTGTTATGGATCATGCAGTACAGCTTGTCCTATGTAAGTCAGTGCTGGGGTTCAGGCCTCTCATGTGCATAACTCACTGCTATTCAGATTGTACAAGGTGCAGCATGTTTATTGATACCAGCAACACAGGCAATACATGGCATCTGTGCAAGCTCTTTGATACTCCTGGTGAGGTACTGTTGGGGACTTTACGGTTGATGGAGGTGTCTGCTGAGGTACAACCCACAGGGGCTATTGTAGTCAATTGTACCGCTGATGAAGGATGACTGCAGAGCCACAATGACCTCCCCTTATCTAGATCTGACAACCTTCATGATTAGGTGGGTATATGGTATGTTTCTGTAAACACTACAGCACATGTTTGTCCAATGCAGGATATCTATCACCTTGTGTCCCCAGGTCTCTCATTACATGTTAACTACATAATGGGTTAACACCTATGTGGTAATTGGTGGGCACTTAGTGTATATCCACGGGGGTTGACTATACACTTTTCTGCAATTAGCTTGCTGACATGGCTATGGCACCAGTTGTCTGTTTCTATGTGGCCCTTTTGTGGGATGCTTGTGTCAGCTGGTGGATCATATATGGTGAGCAGTTTGTAGTCCTCTGCAAACATGTTCAGACACAGTCCTTCCATGTTTGCCTGTACCTATGGGACATATATACCAGACGAGGGAGAACCCAGGACCAAGCCTTGTGGGATGCCAGTTATATCTTGTTTGTAGTCTGACATGGCTGCAGCATGTCTGACCATGTCTGTTCTGTCCTTGGTCTGGTTTGCAACCCCTCTACTGACATAGGGGTTTATATTTAAGCTGGTGAGCTTATCTATAATGAACACGTAGGGTATTGTATAGAAGCCTTTGCAAGGTCCAGCTACGCTGTGTGGACCACATTGCCCTCATCAATGACCTTAATCACTGTTTCAATTTAGTCAAACATGTTTAGGGGCAGGATCTGCACTTAAGAAAGCCACACTGGGTAGGGTCCGGTGTCAGTAGGTCCCCAATATCTTTATGTCTGTGGTACATGCTGATCCTTTCCATAGCTGTGCAGACCGAGCTTCTCAAGATTCTGGGGTAGTAGTTTTCAGTATCCATTCAGGCAACACCTTTGTTGAGAAGGACCACTGTTGTTGTACACTGCTCTTTGGGTACATATTCTGTGGTAAGGCTGACATTGAGCATTAGTGTGATTTGGCATTCCATTCATCTTAGAGTCCATGTTGCACTCAGCCCAGGACACCATCTCATACCATTGCTGCTGTGTGTTTTGCTTTGTAGATGCTGGCTGTTACCTCAGCATCTGCAATGTCAGGGCCAACAGTCTGCTGGGATAGATATTCTGCATTCTGGGGGTTGCACTGCACCTGTCAAGATGTATGTTGGCAATATGTGTGTGTGTTTGTGATATTTGTGTGATTCAGAGCATATCTGTGAATTCCCAACACAGTTCCTACCATCAGTTGTGAAAGCCTTGGGATTATCCTTAGTGTCCTGTACAATTTGTATCTTCATAGGTTCATAGGTTCATACTAGGATATCCACCCTAGGGCATTTGTTAGCCTAGCCAGAGTGTGTGTGGCTTTTGCCACCCCTTGCTATGTGAATATTATGGCCATTTATGATTTGCTTTGCTGTGCCTCTGTCTGGACATGACACAGTGAAGACCCCCAGTGTAACTCTACAATCATCCATCCACTTGGCAAGATTCATGTTGAAGAGTGTCAGTGACGGGCTCTGCCTAACATGGAGTGGGATTCTGGTCCAGGGTGTGGGGAGCCTCTGGATTATGTATCTGTCCCACCAGCACATCCTATTTCATTATTTGTTGAGGTTGACATCTCTCACTCTCACAGCTCCGATGGCTTTGAGTTTTCTGGGGTGGAGCATGTCCATTACTCCTGTGTTGGGCATGGCCTTCTACAACAGGCATGCAATGCCTCTGTGTAGGCAGTATGTGACTGCATTCAGCTGGGGTGTCTACAGCCAGGCAGCATATGACATATATTTGAGACCCTTTATCCTCTTGGTGAGGTACCTTTGAGGTCTTTCTAACTGCTGCAGGTGTCAGGTAAGGTACATCCCATATGAGGCATTGTACTAGATTATGGGTGTGATAAGAGAACAGTATAGGGGCACAATGACCTCTGTTGACGTAGATGTGAATCCTTTCCTGATACGGTGTCAAATGTAGACAGTCTTCCTAGCCACATTGGCAATGTGAGTGTCACATAACAGGTTACTGTCCACTTGTGTCCCTAGGACCTGATTACTCCTTCCATACATAATGGTTTACCACCTATGTGGTAATTTGTGGTACATTGTTTGGTATTTGGTGGGACATTCATACTGTCCAGTGTCTTCAGGATGGCTGGGTGGGGTTCCTGTGTGTGAGAGTGTGGTCTGTAGCATGCTACAGACTGTACAGCAGTCTTGCCTACAGTTAGTTGCACATGGGTGGACTCCAATGCCTTGTGCATTGTCAGTTACCTGGATGTATGGGTGTCTGTGCTGAATATGGATACTCACCCTCCTTTTATGTTTTTTTCCAGGTTTTGGGGCCATGACACATGATATGTGGTATAACCTGGTAGTGCTGGTGTGCTGTCAGGAGGCTTGCAGCAGGTTTCTGTCACTGCACAGACATCGGTGTTCTCCATACTGGGGATGGCCTTGGGAGCATGCATATTGGGGTTTACACATCTGGCATTGGTCAGCATTACCCTTATGTTTCTTTCCACTTATGTTTTCTAGGGTGGCGGGTTAGTCTTTTAAGCCTTGCCTACAAAAGGCTCTATGGAGGTGGCAAAGGCCTTATCCAATATCCAGATGCCCAGGGGTAACAGGTGCAAGCCATCCCAAGAACAGCTGTGTGGCTTGTCAAGCATGACATCCCAAGCAGACAGACATTGGATCCCCTTGGAATGACACCAGTAAGTGTGCCACTTGCTATGACTGATCATTCCGTGTTTGTACTGTGGCATTATTCTTGGTAAGGGTAGGATGCTGCAAACGGTGAGTGTCATACCAGCCTGGACTACATAATCAGAGAGCTCATCTATGTCTGTTTTTCATGTAGTCTAGGGAGGTACATCTCAGGTCATTCACACCAGCATGGACTATGACTGCATCATATTTCTACTTGCTTTGGAGTGACCTGCATACTTCTGTTATGTGGCGTATTGTGGCAGCCTACAGGCAGCTTACTGTACCCTTTCCCTTGTTTAGTCTGGTGTGTGGGACAGCAGTGTGTCTGACTATGGAGTCACCTATTACAACTGTATCAGGCATGTTTTTTCTCCTTCTGGCCTGTGACTGTTTGCCACACCAGCTTTGTGCACTATGTGTTGCATGTGCTATGTTTGGAGGTTGTTTGATTGGCTGTCTGCTTTAGAGGCCTCAGTTGGTGTGCTGTGTTTGTAATTTGTGCCTCCGGGAATGTTTTTCTGTGTTTATGTGTTTGGTTTGCAGTTGTGATAGGTCTATGTGGGACTGTGTTTGTGGTGTGTGTGATTACCTTCTCCTCCTGACTAGTTTTGGGAGTACTGAGTTGAGGGAGCTGAGCCTCCAGTTTGGATAGATGGTTGCATCTCTCACATATATTTGTATTTCTTGGGTGGAGTTGGGGGTTGTCTGTGTACTTGGGGCAGGTGTAACATTGCCTCAGGATTCACAGATTCAACTTGTTATGCTGGCCTTAGTGGATTGTATGTGTGGACATATTTTATTGCCATACTACTGATCAGTGATTACTTCATTGTTTATGTTTGCTCTATCATGTAGTAGCTTCCTCATTCTCTTGCATGGTTTGGTTATGGCTGGTGTCCGCCATGCCAGATGCCTGCGTGTATGGCATTGTGTCTTGTTTTAATTTAGGATTGCATAATCCAAGCATTCCTGGCAGTGTTCATGGAATGGCTGTATTACAGGTTCTGAGGTGTGGCCCATATTTTGCATCTGCACAGGACCTTTAATGGATTCCACATCAGTTTGGAGGAGTGCAAATATTGCTTTACACATGTTTTCCACTGTGGTTTTCTGGCCAGAGACTGTGGTCAGGATTTGTATATCCAGTGTGATTACTCTATGGTCTGGTTTTACCAGTGAGCAATACACTTCTTGTCTTGCCATCCAGTACCCATGTTGCTGATTATCACATCCAGTATGCTTACCCCTAATGTGGGAGTGGTACGTTGTTCCTGGGCCTTTTGGTTTATGGATTCTATGAACTTTTGTCCTACACTGTTGGAGCTAGTATAATGCTCCCAGTCTATGTCTGGGTATTTTCAGTCACCCAATATAATGTGGTTTGGAGGACTTATAGGTTCATAGGTTCATACTAGGCTATCTGCCCGAGGGCATTTACAAGCCTAGCCCATAGTTTTGTGGCTTACGCCACCCCTTTAGTATGGGGAACTATACCCATTATTTTGCTGTGCCTCTGTTGAGCAGTGACACTGAGGTAATCCCTGGGGTATATCTGCGATCTCCCATCCATTGGTCAAGATTTCTCTTGAACAAGGCCAGCGAGGTGCTCTGCCTCACATATACCGGGATTTTATTCCACAGCATAGAGAGTCTTTGGGTGATGAATCTATCCCTCCAGCACGTCCTATTAATAGCCGTGTCGAGGTTTAAGTCTCCCGCCCTTGTGGCTCTGACGAATCTAAATTTTTTGAGGTGAAGCATATTCATCAAATCTGGGTTTGACATGGCCTTGTATGATAGGCAAAGGTCACCTCTGAGCAGCGGTGGCGACTGAATAGAGCTGGAGTTCTTTCAGTCGGGCAGCATAGGACAGATGTTTGAGACCCTTTATCCTTTTGGTGAGGAACTTTTGTGGCCTCTCCAGCTGCTGCAAGTGTCGGGTCAGATACATTCCGAATGGGGCATTGTACTCAATCATTGGTCTGATGAGTGATGAGTATAGGGAGACTATGACCTCCCTTGATCTAGATGAGAATCCCTTCATGATAAGGTGGGCAATGTAGAAGGTCTTCCTAACTACTTTAGCTACATGGGTGTCGAATGACAGACCACTATCAACCTGGGTCCCCAGGTCCCTGATAACTTCTTCTGTGCTCAGTGGATTGCCACCTATTTGGTAGCTAGGGGTAACCTTGTTTTCGAAGGGTATGACTATGCATTTTTTGGCATTTAACTCTAGGCCATGGCTCTGGCACCAGTTATCCATTTCTGTGAGACCCTTCTGAAGGATATCTGTGTCAGATGTGTTTTCTACTATGGCGCCCAGTTTGCAGTCATCTGCAAACTTTGTAAGCCATAACCCTCCTGTGTTTGCTTGTACTTCGGAAAAGTAGATGCCAAACAAGAGTGGGCCCAGGACTGAGCCCTGTGGTGCACCACTTGTGACAGGCTTTGAGTCTGACATGGCGCCAGCAACTCTGACCCTGTGGGTTCTGTCACTCAGCCAGTTTGCAACCCATCTTGTGATGTATGGGTTAACTTTTAAGCTGATGAGTTTTTCAATGATACCAGTGGGGTATTGTATGAAGGCCTTCGCCAGATCGAGGTAGGCTGTATGGACTGCCTTTCCTCATCAATGGCTTTGGTGACTGTTTGAAAAAGTCAACCAAGTTTAGAAGGCATGATCTGCCTTTGACAAAGCCAAACTGGGATGGATCCAAAGTCTGCAAATTCCCTATGTCTTTATTTATGAGGTCCATTATGATCCTCTCCATGGCTTTGCAGATAAGGCTTGTCAAGCTAATGGGCGGTAATTTCCAGGGTCGGTGGAGGCACCGCCTTTGTGAAGTGGGACCACAGTTGCAGTGCGCCACTCCTGAGTGCGTATCCAGAGGTAAGACTATGATTAAACAGCTGTCCTAGCTGTGGGTTTAATTCCTCGTTGAGTTCATGGAGCACACAGCCGGGGACACCATCAGGTCCCATGGATGCTGTGTTTTTGCTTTGGAGAGAGCAGTTCTCACTTGGGCGTTGGAGATGTTTGGGGGCTGCAATCGTTTGGTATAGATATCTCTCCTTTTGGGGGAGGGGAGAGTTTGCACTGAACCTGTCAGCCAGTATGTTGGCAATGTCTGTAGGATCAGTAATCTTCACATCATTTTGAACTAGTTCTGAGCATATCTGGGAGTTTCCTCCCAGGTTTCTAACATAGCTAAAGAAGGCCTTATGATTGTCTTTTGAGTCTTTAGCTATTTTTCTCTCAAAATTTGCTTTGGATGATTTTATGAGAGCTCTTAGTTTTTACTTATAGTGATCAAGGGTGTCTTACCTTTTAAGGATTTTGCTCTATCTTGTAGTAGCTTCCTCCTTTTGTTGTAGAGTTTGTTTATGGCTGGGGTCCACCAGACTGGACGCTTGCCTTTGGTACAAAGAGTCTTTGTTTTGCTTGGGATTGCCTTATCCATGCAGTCCTGCAGGTGCTGGTAGAAGGCATTTGTAAGTGATTCAGCGGCTTGAGTACTGTTTTCCGCCGGCTCGGGGCCTTAAAAGAGACCACACTAGTCTTTAGAAGTGTGAAGTCGGCTTTAGAAGTTCTTTACTGTGGTCTTTTTTATTTCAGGTGGGGTGGGATGAGGACCTCCAGCGAGATTAGTTTGTGATCTGATCTCACCAGTGAGGGGTATACTTCGGTGTTGAACATTGTGCTCCCATGTTCATGATGATGAGATCAAGTATGTTTTCTCCTCTTGTGGGATGGTGACTAGTTGTTCCATGGCATTTGAGTTTATGAATTCCAGGAACTTTTGGGCTAGGGTGTTTGGGCTTGAGTAGTGTTCCCAGTCTATATTAGGGTAATTGAAGTCACCTAGTATGATGGTGTTTGGTGATACATTTATCCCTCTAGTGTTTTCAGGAAAGCCATGTGAGGTTCCTGAGTTTGTGAGGGTGGCCTGTAACATGCTACAATTTGCAGAGCAGTCTTGCCTATGGTTAATTGCACCTGGATGGTCTCCGATGCATCGTGCGTTGCCACCAGTCTTGAGGTGTGGGTGTCTTTGATGAATATGGTTACCCCCTCCTTTCTTGGTATTGTCCGGATTTTGGGGCGGAACGCATGATAAGAGGTAAAACCTGATAGTGCTGGGGTGCTCTCAGGAGCCTTGAACCAGGTTTCTGTCACTGCACAGACATCGATGTTCTCCATACTGAGAAGGGCCTCGAGTGCGTGCATTTTGAGATTTAGACTTCTGGCATTGAGCAGCATTACCCTTAGTTTTTTCCTTTTTTGTGTTCTAGGGTGGTAGGTTTAGAATTTGAGCCTTGCCTAAAAGGCACTATGGGGTGGCAAGAGCCTTTGCCAATATCCGAATCCCAGGGTGACAGGTGCAAGCCGTCCCTTTGAAGC
This sequence comes from Protopterus annectens, assembly GCF_019279795.1. Lineage (NCBI taxonomy): Eukaryota > Metazoa > Chordata > Ceratodontiformes > Protopteridae > Protopterus > Protopterus annectens. The sequence continues at coordinate 1,842,225,462 of NC_056739.1, forward strand.
AGCGTGGCTTGTCCAGCATGTCATCCCAGGCAGACAGACATTGGATCCCCTTTGAATGACACCAGAGTTTAAGCCAATTGTTAAAGCTGATCATCTTATCTCTGAATTGTGGCATCATTCTTGGTGAAGGTAGGATACTGCTCAAGGTCAGGGTCATACCTGCCTGGGCTACATAATCAGAGAGCTCCTCAATGTCTCTTTTCATGTAGTCCAAGGAGGTACGTCTCAGGTCGTTTACACCAGCGTGGACAATGACTGAGTGATATATTCATGTATTCCAGCATAGGCCAGGTGCAGTTCCTGGTGTTGGGACAGTAGTCTGTAGCAGGCTATAAACTGGGGGGCAATTTTAGCCACTGTTACTTGACCATGGCTAGTCCATGCTGCTTCTTGTTGTGGTACCAACATGGGGGTGTGGTTATCCTTGACAATTCTTGCTAGTCACCCTCCTTTTGTAGCTTGTTCCATGTTTTGAGGCTGTACAGCACAGTATGAGGTGTAACCTGGTAGTGTTAGGGTGCTGTTGTGAGCCTTGACTCAGTTTTCTGTTACAGCATAGATATCAACATTCTCCATACTGGGTGAGTTTAGACTGCATGCATCTTGCTGTTTCGACTTATCCCTTATCTTATTCTTAGCCCTTCTGATACCTATGGAGATAGCTTTGTGTTTTGAACCTTACCTATTCAGGGCACACTGTGGGTAACAACAGCCTTTGCCAGTATCCATACGGCCTGCACTGATAGGTGCACGCCAGTCCTAGCAGGTGGAGCATCATGTCATGCTCAGCATGTCATCCCAGACTGGCACACATTGGATCCCCTTTGACTAACTGTGATACTTCAGTCAATTATTGCACTTGATCATCTCATTGTCATATTGTGGCATGATGCTTGGTGAGGGTAGGATGTTAGTCAGGGTCCTCAGGTGTGCATATAGTACATGGTGTTACTTTACTTAACACATGGCATTCATGCCTCAGGTGGTGCTGCAGGGCTGCCTCTGTCGGATGCACATATTACACTTCCCTGTACATGTTTGTGAGCAGGTCATGTCATTGTAGGCATCCATGTTATTATTTGAGTGAGTCAGAGGGGGTATCATTCCCAGGTTCCAACTGAGCCAGTGTATGTGCTATGCGTTGCCTCTTTGCCAAGGCCAGAGCATACTGGGCACGCCTCCTTCTGCCTACTGGGGCAGGCTCAGGTTGTTCCTCCTCCGAGTTACGCTCTGCCTGTGATGGCCTTGGCAATGGTGGGGGGCTGTTTGGCCCGGCCCTATGCTGGTCCTGCTGCAGCTGTTTTTGCGAGATCATATTATGTAGCATAGCACATACCATGACAATTTGGGTACATGTAGTTGGTGTGCACTGCAAGGCTGCACCAGATGTGTCCAGACACCAGAACCGTGACTTGAGCAGCCCAAACACACGCTCTATTACATTACTTGTTTGTGCGTGTGCCTCATTATGGCATTCCTGTTCAAGTGTGTGTGCGTTTCTGATGGGTGTCATCAACCACGGCTCCAGTGCATAACCTGCATCCCCCACTAGGTGTCCGTGCAGGATGTCCCCATTGGCAAATGTCTGGTACAGCTGCGTCAAATGCCAGATGTGGGAATCATGGTAGCTCCCAGGACAGCCAGCACACACATTCATTATTATGCCCTGGGCATCACACATGACCTGGCAGTTGATGGAGGGGAAGCCCTTGCGGTTGATGTATGCCCTACCCCGCTCACCGGCTGGTGCTTTGATGCATATGTGCGTGCAGTCTATTGCACCCACTACCTCAGGGTATTCTGCTATTTGCTGGAAGAGATGCATATTGCTGGCCAATACCTCATGGGCATTGGGGAAATATACATGATCACCGACATGTGTTAACATGGCATCCAGGAACTGGTGCAGTACCCTGGAGGCTGATGCCTGTGATATCCCCATCATATCACCAGTTGGTCTCTGGAAGGTACCTGTTGCTAGTATTCTTAGGCCAACACATACCTTGGTTTCCACTGGGATGGGTTCCCCTCTGTTGGTTCTGTGTGTGAGGCGTGGCCTGCACAGCTCGACTATTTGCTGCAGGAGGTCTCTGTCCACTCTATAGAGCTCTACTATCTCCAGCTCATGTAACCCGTGGTTAGTGACCCTGGGCCTGTACACTCTTCTCCGTCTCCTCACTGTGGGTTGTCTGGCACCATCTGCATTGTCACCACCCTCAGCAAGTTGCCTATGTCTCATTATGACAGCTATGGCAGCCCCTAACATTTCTGCTTTGAGTTCAGCTTTTTCAGTTTTCACTTCTAATAGCTTACTCCTATCTTGCAGTGTCTCTTGAGAGAAACATCCTGCACTGCTGTTTGCAGAGTTTTAAGTGCTGGGCTGGGCTACTATTCTGCCTGTGTAATTGCCTGCTTCTAATTTTTTTCACCTGCTAGCTCCAGCAGTATTCCCTGCTAGCTTCCTACTAAATCTGTTACTTCCTTTTTCCTCTCTGTTTCCTCAGGGAGGAGCCGTGTGCAAACCAGCAGAAACACGCTCACAGTGGCTTACACACATGCACACGTGCTTACACGGTTCAGAATCTGCTTATTCAGATTAAAACACGTGCACACCCATGCAAACAGTGTTAAACATCTCCCAACATGCTCCCACATGCTCAGTCTGCCTTACACGCGCGCACACTGCCTTACTCGCGCTTCATGGTGCGCACACGTGCGCATGCACGCCCAGCAAGAAACTTCGGTGTAGGCAACAGTGTACACCTTCCATTTCTTGACTTTCTCATGCTTATCTAGTGGCACACCTCTTTCCATGATATCTGTCTGACATCTGTCATGTAACTCTGACCTCCAATGAACTGAATTTCTTTCTACCATTCCCCCCTGTGATGTCACCTATCTCCTACTCTGTTCCTCCCCCTTCTGAAACTCTTACACTACTCAGACTGTGCTCATTTGCTATGTGACAGTGGAATTCAGTATCCTAACACTCATTTGCATCAGATTGCCTACTAATGCTTAGTTACATGTCTTAGACTCAGCTTCCCCCCTTAGCAACCACTACACGGTGGCCATGTTGGTTTTCGTCTGCTGGTCCCTGCATTGACATTCCATGTATTGCATAAAACCCACATTTGTGGGTTTATAACCTTCGTTTTTATGTTTTATACAGCGCAGCCCATTTGCGCGGGGCTGCGCTGGGTTTAAAATATATATTTTTTTAATATATTTGCATCAGGTTACCTTGCCAATGGCCACATATTTGGCCATTGGCATGCTGCCTGACACATATGCACCCTTTATTTGGAGCTGACATGGCTCCATTGCGGTTTTTGCAGAAACGTACTCAGTTGTCAACTGAGTACACTTCTGCAGCTAAAACGGTTCTTACACTGGCTGTTCTGGGCTTCCTGGATCACTACTCATCCTCATTTGCATGCTATTCGGCTGCAAATGAGGTGATTAGCTTATCCATGCCCACTCCGTGTAAAAGACGTTTTAGCTTGTCTCTTACATGGACTTTGGGCTGTTCCTGGATCGCAAAGGCTGCATGGAGTCTTACACTACTCTTAGACTCCATGCAAGCCTTCGTGAATCCTGCCCATAGCCTCTCTCTCTCTCTCCCAATAACAATTAGTATGCACAGAACTACATTGCAATACTACCACAATATCACTCCTACACAAGCTAAGGTAAGGAAGAATTCTTTGCCTCCTAGGCCTCCTAGACATTATACTACCTTTGGCATATAGCATTAACACTAACGTCATGCCTATCCCAATTACTAGTGCTACTGGGATCAGTTTTGCTGCAAACCTTAAGGTCCCATAATGCTGCTGCCCATCCCAGAAATATCTTAGTCATCTGTGATTCCATTGCCTGTCACATAGTCACAGCACTGACCAGGCTGACAAATGATGGGCTGACAGCTGTCTTCATAGTGCTAGGATTATGGATGCCACAAGGACCATTGGGTTCCTGCAGCATCCCAGATGATATTATTACGATCTAGTAATTCCCAAGTGGTTGTGAACAATCTTAGGCAATCCATCTTGGGGGAGATGCAGAGAGACATTGGTGAGTTCTCATTTCTACAAAGAAGGATAGGTCGTTGTGTTGATCAGCATTTCACATTCACCAAAAGCGATGTGTAAATTCAATTATAAAATAATTGGCTTCAATTATTTTATAGTAAATTATTGTCATTCATGGAAGGAGGTCCAATATGTGTCTACACAGGATGAAATGGTAAACAGCCCCCCACCCCCCATCACCACCAGCTTTGCCAAGGATGGTCTGTACCTCTCACACTTTGGATTTCACATACTGGTTAAAATCTTTTGCTATCCTAGTATAATCAAAGCAGCACAGCAAAATTGTCTGAACTTGATACTTAGGAGCAGGTACATCCATTTTTGTGTAATTACAGAAAGTGTTCCACTACCTCTGTTTCAGGCTACACCTTCTATCATGCATTTAGATCCTCCATTACTGTTCTCTCTCTCTCTCTCTCTCTCTCTCCCTTTTTTTTTTTTATTCTCCTTTGAGATTCCACGTTACCAATCAGGAAGTGGCTGAAGTCCGGGTAACACTTAATAAAATTACTTATCACACTATAGCCAATTACAGAAAATCATCTATGGCCTTTTTAGAGCATGCACAATATCTTACCCACAAAGAAAAGTCAATCATCAAACCAAATAACTTTTTTATAGATAGCTTCAATTATTCATAAATAAATTGGAAAATGTAGACTACCAATAACAAATATAAGATTTCTGGCCTTCGTAAGTGATAACTAACTTGATCAATCTTCCCCCCTGCTAGTCAGAGGTATCAGTCTTCTTGATACTGACATCACAAACCCAAATTACACCACAATGCTTTTTATCCCTTATCTATATAAATCTGATCATTTTGCTGCGAATCAACCGTGTGCTCCCCATTACTCTTCAATATTTAGGAATTACCCAACAACCAATTAATGTATACTCACTCTATTGATATTTACAGTGATATACCATCTAATAGATAGTAATTAGGCTTGCAGTTCAGGGTACCATTGAGGAGCCTAGCCCAAATTTCCAGTTGTGCCCAAGCACTGCCTGGTTAATTCACTTGCTCACAGTCACACAGCAAGTAAATGAGGGTACCAAACCCTACACCACAGGAATTACAGCTCACAGCCTTAACTCTCTGCTCCAGCTGCCATTCAAATAAGTTGCCCCTGCTATGATTTGAACACTCATTCTTCTGATATGCAGTCAGACACACAGCTGTTGTACCACAAAGCCTTGTACCTGATGTTGTTGTCTTATCATCTGGTTTGTACTGCTTCTTAGAAATATATCTGAGATATCCTTTGTCATCTGACACAAGAATCATGGCAAGTTGAAAACTAAACTCATATGGTGGAACTCTGTAACAAAAAAGAAAAACCTTATATATAATATGTGCTCTTCATTATTAATGAGATTTAAAACTGGTAAATTCCCCTAGCCTACCATTAGGAAATTTCAGCTAGAATGCAAACTAAGGGCTGCAACTAGCTCAAAACACAGATATAAGACCTCTACTATACATCAACTTCTTGAAGGTCAATGTCAAGGGCCTCTGTCTCACCAAGTTTGCCGATGACTGCAAAATTATGAGCTGTCATAGATTCTCCACATGACACATCCTGCAAGAGGGTCTAACACAGATGAACAACTGGTGCCAAAACCACAGATTAAAACCCAATGCCAAGAAATGCATTATAGTGCATTTTGAGAAAAAGCCCAACCAAGGTCAGTTGCTCCATTGATAAGACACACCTAAGAACTTGACCCAGTATTTAGAGATCAGGGAACATATGTAGACAGCAATCTGGTCTTTGATCAATATATAGTCAGGGTAATAATAAAATCATTCCATGTCACCCAACTTACAATAAATGTATGGTATCTAGGTCCAAGGAAGTTATATGACCACTTTATTCAGCTATCAGACCTATCATTAAGTGCAATGTCCATTTCAGCATGTACCTGATCAGGCATATGCACTATTTGGAATGTCACACGGAGGTTACATCAGTTCTGGGACTGCTGGAAGCTCAGAGGTTTGAAAACAAACATATGGACTACATTTTGCATTCAGGAGAATGCATTTAAATGTCATTTAAAATATTGCTCTTATCTTACCTTTTAAATCAGTTTTGTGTGCTGTGTTTGCTCTTCATCTGGAGTTAAAGCTATTAATTTAAGGCATTTTTATAGTCTGAATTGCATTTTAGTTTATGTGCTGGGTCTAGGTGTTCTAACAGGGCCCTCCCCCATATTGAATTTTTACCAGCTTTCTTCTGAATTTAGTTTGTCACCCACCCACCCTATTCTTGTTCAGCTTTTATACTTGGATGATTTTGAGCTTCATGCCTCTACTGTATATCTGGCCTTGGAAACTCCTCCTCTCTTATATCCCCTGCTCAACTTACTGGCTACTGACAGAAGTAACTGGTAAGGCCCTTTCTTAGACTGTTAGTATACTTTGAAATTGCCTTAAAGTGTCTGTGCTCCTCATTGTTGGCTTGTCTGCCTTTGAATAGCCTTGTAATGCCTTGCAATTAGTTGTTAGATTTGTATCTGGTATCTTTTCACTTGTGACTAACTAATGTGTGTTTTACATTAAGAAGACTGGGGCTGCAGTTCTATTCACAGAACTAAGGTACCACTAGATTTAATAAAATCCATGTAGGCATAGTGTAGAGCCTACACAGAATGGTACCATGTCCATATACATGATTCCCTCTCAGCAGCGCACCATGCATATTAATCATGGTGCATTGCCGAGGGACAACCGTGAAACATAGTTATTGAATCAGTGTAGGGAGTGTGGTGCTAACTGTGTCCTCAGATGAGTAACACACTCCCTGCACTCTCCAGTTGTATTATATGAATGTAATTTATTTTTTTTTAAAGCATGTTTGTGCAATGCGGTCCAGAGCACAGCAGTGTTAACTGGTGCCAGGACACCTGCCAGACATCTAAAAATAGAAACTGGATGTATTCAGTTATTTATGTAAAGGTCAAGTTTAAGTGTAGCCGAACAGGTTTGCATGGCATGGTGCTCAGCCCTGCTTAAAGGTAGCACAGAGGCATATGTAAAAATATAGAAAAATTTTGCATACCAATGTAGTTAAATGGGTAGAGTTATGGTCTCCTGTACAGCAGGTGCAGGAAGGGCAAAAAAGCATTTATGTTCGAAATACAAATTATACAAATTGTTTTTAAATAGTGGCCTGCTGCACTCAGCTAAGCTCTGCTAAGACCAGCTAAGACCTGCTAAGGACTGCATAAACAAAATAATGGCTGATAATGTTTATGCACTGCTTGGCACCGCTTGGCTGGTTTTGTACCACGAAGCACTGCTAAGCACTGCTAAGCACTACTTGGCTGAGCTGAGCTGGTTAGCGGGCTGCTACATGACATGTCACATTTTTAAATGTTGTCCAGTGGCATGTAAGGGTGGGAAAACAGGTTATATTAAGCCAAAAAGGTGGGAATACAGCATAATCGGTTGGAGTTCTGTCTCTGAAGGATACAATGGCAGGCACATGAGGGTTCGCACTTTTGGGCTTAGCATTGGGGCATCCTAGAATATAGGGTCATGGTCAGACTCCCTGTAAAAAACAACATGAATGCCAGCTTCTGTAGGGGGGTTATCAGGGCTCAGAGTGAAAGGCGGAGGCTTGGGACCAGCTGGCATGGGACCTCACCAGTGCAAGTGATATCTCCCACATCGGTGAGCAGTGTCATTGCCACTACAATGACCTAAAATGATGTAACGGGGATCTCTTGGACACATGGGTCCAAGAATTTCAGGCAGGGGATGCCCACATTTATGTAAGCACTTTTACCTCTGTACAACTAATATCTAATCTGAATGTCTGCTAAACTGGTATGCATAATGATGTTCTTCTCTCCAAACGGCTGCAGAGGAGAGACCTCACACACTCAAGGTGCATGCTTGGTGCTTGGAGAGGTTGTGCTGTGACTGTGGTGAGTACAGATGCATTTTGTTATCTATAGTCAAATAAGCAAGAAAGAGTAAAGCATTAACTGTGATTAGGCATATACAGTGAAGATTGTATTGCAATGAATGTGAAGTTACAGCTGTTCTGCAATAAGTGCCTACTGCCAACTGTAGTGCTAAAAGCAGGGAACACTAAAGCATTAACTGTAATAAAGTATATGCAATAAAGTTTGTAGTGCAATAACTGTGGAATTGCAGCTGTATTGCAACACCTGCATAATGACAAATGTTATGCAATAAAAACTTGAAACTATACCAGTAACTGCATGAAGGTATCTCTAATAAAGTCTGTTGTGCAATAAGTGTGGAATTATGGCTATTTTGCAAGAAATCAATTATGACAACTGTTCTGCAATAAAAACATGAAACAATACTAGTACCTGCATGAAGGTATATCTAATAAAGTCTGTTCTGCAATAAGTGTAGTTTCAGATCTGTTTTGTAAGCAATTAATTATGACAACTGTTCTGCAGCAACACATGAACCAATAGCAATAACACCAAGGTGAATTGTGTACATTAGGATTGTCTTGTTTTCACCATTGCATGTCAGCTATATGCATTCAGGCTGTGAGGTATGGTGCTGCAGTCAGGTATAACCGTGTAATAGTTGTAGAATACAAATTATAACCCATAATCAGATATTGTTTGTTGACTTCACAGATATTTCAACACACTAACAATATATTGTGTACACCTGCATTCTATGTAGTAATGTAGAGGTTACCTAGTATCTCTGTCATGCTTGAATTTCATGCATGTGTGTTCAAGTGTCACTGCAGTCGAGTACAAAACTGTACTACTATTACCAGGTCATATTTTGGTTTCAGGTAAGCTAGAGGCAAATATCAGTCAGTAAATGATCAGCAGTGACTCGGTAGCTCAATTTGCTAAATGCTCTATAAGAAGCACATTTTGCCACACACAGACCAGGGTTCAAATCCAGTGCTATCTAGCACTAAATATTACAATATCAATCATGTAATGATTGCAGATTTTCTCAGCACAGGAACTACAGGTAAGTGGATGAGTTAGCCCATCTGCCATAATAAAGGTCTTTTCCTACATCAGTATTTTGGATTTTTTGGATTTCCCTGCCAGTGGTGTGCCTTTGAGATTGTTCTGCCGTTTTGCTGTTTTTGCTCCGCAAAGGCACTTTATCCAGCTGAGGGGTTTGTTTTTTCTTCATTAGCCCATATTATGAGTAAATAATTGTGTGTTTAGATGTTATAGACTGTTCACCATTGTGTGGAACTGCCTCAGGGGACAGAGCACTCCCCCCTCCTGAGTGGTGGCAGAGGGGCGGTAGTCACCCAAGATCAATTACTGGCCTTGATGTGCAGGATCATTCATCAGTGATATGAACACTGCCTGCACCAGATTGAGGGCACACTGGACAACCTGGTGGACCAGGCTGGGTACCAGCCTCCAGCACAGCCACCTTCTGTGCAGTGAAGAGACAGTGTTGACTGTCCATGGGTGGAGATGTCAGTCATACCACTGCCATCTGGAAGGACATGCATTTGGATTCCACAACACCCTCCCAAGCCAAGGTCTTTACCCCATTCATGTGTCACACACCACTCCTGTCTGCTGTCTTGTCTGTCTGCAATTGCATCCTCTCCTATCCAACTTATCTTCCTACATGTACCTATATCCCATCCCCAACATTCCACTCTCTCCTTATTAAAAAAAAAGGGGGTACCTGTCCCAGAAAAAATGCCCCATACATAGCTCTCTATTTCACACGTGTCCACTGGATATAACTAATTTGGTCCAATTGGCTTGACAACACATTTAGGTTGTCCTTACCCTTTTCTCTGTGGTTTGAGAGTCCAAATTCATCCACAAAATCTGTCAAAATGCATAGCTGTTGCTGTACAATAAATGGAAAACTATGGTTCTTTCCTACTCCCTTTCTGCACATCCCTACCTGCCTTTCGCTATATTTTCCCCATTGCTTGCCCCTTTTCACCTCTGTCCTATCACCCTTTTTTCTTTTCTTTTTAGTTTTTCAGTGCAGGTTTGTGCAAGCACAGCGATGCGGTGCAATGCACTGCACCATCCAAATCTGCTTAAATTAGCTTCAATGTGCCTTAATGATCATATGTGTTTTTCACAGTGTTAGGCACATGTACAAAATAATCATTGCTGCCATGTTTCAAACCCAGTCTCCTCTCAACTACAGTCTACTGCACTAACCCACTATGTTCTTAATTAAAATGGGTTTCCAGCAAAAAGGTGAGTCATGGACCTGTGGATGTTTGTGTCCCAGGAGTCTAATCAGTTCAACTATGGACACATGGTGGTAATATAGTGGCACAGGATGGCAAGGCATTACAGCAGAAATATGGCATCAACAAGGTGTGCCAGTGGCTAGTCACAGGGCCATAAAATGCATAACCAATTGACAGACATAGGCCGGATGGCCATGTCTCTAGTGCTGCAAGGGAATATATTTATACACACAGGTGCGCGCACACACACACACACACACACACACACACACACACACACACACACACACACACACACACACACACACACACACAGGATGCTGTGAGTTTAGAATCCCTACCTATCTAGTAATACACACTATAGCTTGTAGTAATTATTGCATGTGCCACGGAGTTTATCTGACATCAGAGTGTCAACCAGCACACTTAAGAGGAGTTTATCTGATATCAGAGTGTCAGCAAGCACTCTTGAGGTGGATAACATCAGCAGGCCTTGTAAAGGAGGTCAATATTGAGGCCAGCAGTTAGTCACAGGGCATAAAATGCATAAACCATGCACAGAGATAGCCCATATGGGCTTGCCTAAAGTACTGATGGATAATGTGAAATTAGAACCCCTACCTATCTAGTAGTATACACTATAACTTGCAGAATTTATCGCATGCACCATAGTGTTTACCTGTTACTGGATTGTCAGCCAGTGCTCTTAAGGTAGATGACATCAGCAGGCCTTGTGGAGAAGGGAATTTAGAGGCCAGCAGCCAGTCATAGGGCTATACAATGCATACTACTGCACAAAGATAAGTCAGATGGGCATATCTGTAGTGCTGCAAGGGGATATGTGTACATACACACATGTTGGATGATGTGAAAATAGAACCCCTAATGATCTACTGTTACACACTACAAGTTGCAGTACTTATCACATGTGCCACAGAGTTTATCTTTTATTAGATTGTCAGCCAGTGCTAAGGTGGATGACATCAGCGTGCCTTGTAGAAGAGGGACTTTAGAGGCCACCAGCATGTCACATGCCATAAAATGCATACCATTGCAGGGAGATTGCCCATATGGGAATGTCCATACTGCTGTGAGGGGATATATTGATACACACACAGAGTTGGATGATGTGAGATTAGAACTCCTACTTATCTAGTATTACACCCCACAGCTCACAGTACTTATCGCACATGCCACAGGTTATGTCTGCACTATATTTATTTATTGTTTATTTATTGCAGTTGGTTTACCAGGATAGTCCATTGGGCCACAAGGAACCCGTTTTCAATGGAGTCCTGGGGAGAAAAGCTCCAAAAATACATTTTACATACATATAAACATATATTCACACTTACACTCAAAGATTAACAATAAGGTAAAAAAGCAAAAATGTACAGCTAGAAACAGTGTGCAAAAATGTAATAATATTCATTTGTATAGACATATCCATTTGTACATAGTAGATAGGAAAAATTTAGTCACTAGAAAGTTAGAGGAGATTTAGTGAGATGATGAAGTGGTAGAAGAAGAGAATCGTTGGACTTACCTAGTAATTTCTATAGAATTTTAGTTATAGTAAGATGTAGCAGAGTAGAGTATGGAGGGAGATAGAAGAGAGGAGTAGGTTATGTAGGGTGGGAGCAGGAGCATTCCCACTGAGATGTTAGGTATGTATAGAGAGATTTTTTGAAAGCAGAGTGATTACAGGTGGTACGTATGAGTGAAGGAAGGGAGTTCCAGGTGCGAGCTAGGGTGAAAGATAGAAGGTTTTTGCTTGGGGGATATGTTGGTTTATGGACTTTGAGTAGGTTTTGATTATTTGATCTTAATACTCTATTGGGTAGATGCATATTAAATGCAGAAGAAAGGGAAGGACAGAGGGAGGGGTTGAGAATAAGCTTGTGGGCTAGAGTTAACTGAGTGTAAGTGAGCTGATTGGGAAGTTCTAGCCATTTTAGTTTCTGGAGGGAAAGGCAGTGGTGAGTGGAAGATTTGTGGCTGGTGGCAAATTTTGCAATTTTGTTGTAACAACAGGAAAGTTGTTTTTGAGGAGGATTGAAGATTAGTTAGGAGTGGGGCACCATAGAGAAGGGAGGGATAAGGAAGGATGAAGCAAGTGTTATTTTGGTGGCAGAGGTAAGGTAGGTATTTTGTCTATAAAGCATACCAAGTTTTGGTGGGTTTTTGATGTTTTTGTAGGTGGGAGGTAAATTTAAGTTGGCTGTCAATTAGTACTCCAAGTAGCTTGGTCTCTGACACTAGTTCTAGGGAAGAGTTATCTTGGCTAGTGATTGAAAATGTATGCATGTTGAGATGGGTAGCTTTAGAGGAGTAAAATCATTAGCTTGGTCTTGGAGGCGTTAAGAGCTAGGTGGTTTTTTAACATCTATTGTTCTGTTATAGAGAAGGCATCTTGAGTTAGTTTTTGAAGTGAAGAGACAGAGGTAGCTGAGCAGATGATGGTGGAATCATCTGCATATTGGATGATGTTTGAGAAAGGGATTGATTTGTGGAAGTCATTTATAAATATGTTGAAGAGTACAGGTCCTAGAATGGAGCCTTGTGGAACACCTGTAGGCGTGTTAAGGAATGAGGAGGTAGTTTTTTTCCATTTTACTGCCTGTTTCCGGTTGGCTAGGTAACTAGAGAACCATTGCAAGGAAGAGGAAGAAAGGTTAAGTTTTGAGAGTTTAGATATGAGCAGGCTATGTGAGATGGTATCAAAGGCTTTGGAGAGGTCTAATAATAAGGTAGAGACAATTAGGCCAGAATCACGAGCTCTCTTTACTGTTTCAAGGAAGGAAAGGAGGGCTGTCATAGTGCTGTGATTAGGTCTAAAGCCATGCTTTGTAGGAGTTATTAGGTGATTTTCTAGGAGATGAGGGAGGAGTTGAAGGTGGACACATTTTTCTAGGATTTTGGAAATGGGGGACAGGATGGCTATGGGACGGAAGTTGTTGACGGTGTTATTGTTGCCCCCTTTGTGGAGTGGAATGATGTATGCTTGTTTCCAGATTTGGGGAACTGTGCATTCTTTTAGGGAACGGTTAATTAGGATGCTGATGGGATATGCGAGTGTATCAGCAGCTATACTAAGAAAGTAGGAAGGTATATTGTCAGGGCATTAGTACAAGGTTTTAATTTCTTAAGCAGCTTCTTTATAGAGGATGTAGGCATGGGATTGAATGAGAGGGAAGTGGAGTTTGGGGAGGGAGAGTTGGAGGGTGGAGGTGTTTGGAGTAAAGGTTGTGTAGTAGAAGTGGTAGAGGAGTTAGAAGGTGGGGAACAGGGAGTAGAAGTGGTATAGGATAGAGTGTAAGTAGGGGTGGGGGTGTTAGAGAGCATAGTGGAGTTGGAGAATGAAGATGTCAGTTTTGCAATAGAATCAATAAAAATGAGTTAAATTGGGTAGCTAGGTCTAGTTCAGAGGCGTTGGAATCAGGGGTGGGAGTGTCTGGTGTACTAGGATGAAGCAGGGTGGAGATCCCTTTCCAGAATTTTGAGGGTTGTTTTATTTTGGTTTTGGAGTGTATGAAAATAGTTTTGTCGGTCAGAGGTGATGAGTTTTTTTACTTTATTTCGTAGCATTTTATATTCATTAAGGAGTGGACTTGTTTTAAGCTTCTGGTAGCGTGACCAGACTTTATTTCTATGTGTCATGGTAGCAAGAGTGTGCTTAGAGAGCCAAGGGGCAGATTTTGTCTTTATTCTCTTTGTCCTTAGGGGAGCTTGAGAGTCAAGTAATGCCAAGAAAGTTGTATTGAAGTGTGACACTGCTATGTCTAGTGGAAGGGTTTTAGGCAGTTCCAATTAACTGCTTGTAAGGAGTTTACAAAGGTAGTTGGGTTGAAATGTTTTGGTCACGGATAGTTATATAGTTGTGAGTTTGTTGAAGGGCAGTGGGAAGTCGGTTGGTGAAAATGGGTGAGTGATCGCTAAGGGAGTCTGGAAGGGTACCACTGTTGGAGAAATAGTGAGGGTGGGAGACAAGGATCCAGTCCAGTATACTTCCACTGGAGAGGTTTTTTGTTGGGCGAGTTACTGAACTGATTAGTTGAGAGAAATTGTATAGGTTAATATTTGAGGAGTTTGTTGGAGATTGGATGCAGGCCCAGTTGATGTTTACATCTCCCATGATTATGGTTTCGTTGGTAATGTTATTAGACATCCAAGAGAGGATATTTTCAAGTGTGAGGATATTGTCCCCTGGGGGTATATAAATGGAGGCTAGACAGATGTGCTTGTGATTATTGATTTGTAGTAGAGTAAGGAGAAGTTCAGCATTGTTGAAGTTCGGAATAGGTTTATTGTAGGGAGTGACTGCTAGGGTGGATGAATATATGAGGGCAACCCCACCACCCTTTTTGAGGGGCCTGTCTTTCCTGATGATGGAGTAGTTTGGGGGAACAATTTCAGGGTCTTTTATATGTGGTTTTAACCAGGTTTCAGATATAGATAGGATATCAGGCTTATTGTGTGTGAGCCAGGCATGGAGGTTTGGGACTTTGTTTACAATGCTTTGGGAGTTTAAAGAAGTAAAAAATAAGGATTTCTTTGTATTTGTTGTGGGGGAGGGGCCTGGGTTAGGGTGGATGTCACCAGACAAGAGAGTGGTAATATGAAATAGTATGGAACAGTTTATGTGGGCGGATAGTAAGGTAAAGATGTTGGCTTTTGTTGTAGGTTGGAGGGATTTGCTAGTAGTTGTGAAGATGGGGAGTGTATGGTAAGAGAAGAGCTTGTATTGGAATAAAAGGAGATAGTTAGAAGGATATAGGTAGGGGGAAATAATGGAGTATGAGTGAGGGAGAGGTGAGTTTTGATAATTAGTGATGTGAAAGTGTTGCAAGTGTATTGAAGAAGTGGGTTTGGAGAGATGGTTGTAATTGAGTGAGGAGGCGAGAAAGAAAAGAGAAAGAGATATGAGAAAGAGTTTTAAAGACATGTTTGGAGAAAGGAGACAGAATAATTGGATGTGAGTAGAGGTAGATGGTGTGTAATGTAAACTAAGTATAGAGTAGCAGGTAGTTTACTGATGTAGTTATCGCAGATGTAGTTATAGGTATGTAGTGAGTGGTACTATGTGAGAATATATATGGAAGAGGAGTGTTTAGGCCAGGAAAAATAGATGATGGGGGTTTGTAAGAGGGTAGTTTTGGCGGGAAAAAAATGGGGTGTGTCCAAATGTTTGACACTGATTGGGGTAGAGTAATAGTGGGTGTGGTGTATGGAGGTATAAATGTAGATGTACTGGGGGCGGGTGGGAATTGGGGGCAGGGTAGGGGAGCGGAGTGAGCCCGCAGGGCGAACGGAGCGGGTAGAGCCCAGTAGAGCAGAAGAGGAGCGAAAAACTATCAGTAGAGCAGTGTTCAAGAGGGGTAAGTAGTATATGGGTAAGTGGAGAGAGCCTAAATATAGAGGGGAAGTGGGCTAAAAGTATCAGGGGGAGAGAGTGAGGGACTGAGATGTGAGAATTAAGAGACAGAGAGAGAGAATGTCAAGCTCAAGAGGAGTCTAATGTTAAGGGAAGGGAATGTCCTCTAGTGGATAGGAGCTATCTACTTACCAGGGAAGAAGGGACTAAGTAGAAAACAGGAGAAGGGGAAAAACAGTGCTGGGAAAAGGAGTGAGGAGTGGAGGGTGAGGAGTAGAGTTGGGGGGGGTTTGGCTGCTGGCGCTTCAGACAGGGAGAGTATGACTTCTGCTAGTAGGATTACAGTGGTTATCAGGCGCATTAAATACACATACTTTCTTGTGATCTTTAGGGAGCCTCTCAGGAGCGGTTTCCTCAAGGAAATGTTGATGCAGGCACCATATTTGTGGAGTATGCAAAGTGGCTTTGTGTTAGACAGCATGTGTGGCCTGCAGAGTGATACTGCTTGGCACTGTTTTTGTATCTAGTGTCCTAGTGGTGGGATACCTGGTAATATCTCTGTTATATGTGTGCACTTACCTGTCTGGCCATATGTGGCTGCTTGTAGTTTGATAGGCGGACATGTGGTCAGGGACAATATGGCATGTCCAAGGCATGCATTGTACCCATTGTACATTACACCACTTGCGTACCTGTGTCTGTCTACAGGGTGACAGTCCACAGGGACAGGGGTCTGTGGGTGAGTGGAGTATGTACTGCTGCAGCCTTGGTCTGGTTTCATCGGACAACTTTTGTGATGTGTAACTGCAGATAACCTCAGCATTCTGGGTTATATGGGGACATTCGTACATCCCCACTCATATATATATAAATGTGTATAACAGGGATATCTCCTTAAATATTGTTGTTTGTGTATGCTACGCAAATGTGTTATGTAGATATATGTGGGGCGTCTGCGTATCATTGTACCTTACATGGCTATATATACCTTTTGTTATTATTTATATATATATATATATATATATATATATATATATATATATATATATATATGTGTCACATACTGATAGAGACACTAATCAAGCATGAGGAGCATAGGGAGAGAGAGACATATATACGTAGCTATATGTATGTTCAGACATATTTCCACACAGCGGGTTTTTAGGTGGTAAAGGCAACAGACTTGAACTCAAGTTAGCTAAGTGTAGGTGCATGCCCAGTGTGAATGTCAGTACTTACAAGGTGACTCCAGGCCAGAGCTACCTGTACTCCAGTCCAGGATTATGTGTGGTGCAGGCCATTGGCTGCTGCACCTGTTACAACAGTACTGCAGTTCCCTGATATTGTCCAAGGCATTCCCCGGCTGTTTGCTGATCTTAATATGTGACTCATATTTCAGAACTGTACAGAGCTTCACAGACTGCCAAGATGATTGCCTCATATTTTTGGTCCATTTCACATAGCATTGTGGTTTTCTGGCAAATTAGTGGTAAATCAGTGAAGATTGAAGTCAACAAATAATGACAGACATTTGAGTTTCAGACTCCATACACTTCAGGATATTCATGCTACTGCAAGACCTGTTATTCTATCAACAATCTATGTTTGCAGGAGCAACTATTCAAAACCTGTCCCTATTTGTGGGCCTTGGTCCCACTTTTATTCATGGCTTTGGCCAGATTTCCTGCTCTAAGAGGTTGAGAGGTATGATGTGACTGGGGGTATATGATGTAATACCACACACAGGGTGACAGTCTGCATACGTCTCCCTGCACATGTTTTTGCAGAATGTCCAGCATTTCATCCCATATATCTGCTGTGTTCCTCATAAATTTGTGGTTTTCCGGTACTATACTGTAAACAGTGGTTACTGACTTGTAACTACTGACACAGTTAAGTGATAGCCTTTACATCCTGCAGCTAATCTGACCTGTTGCAGCCTGGTCTTATACTAGCCACCTGCTAGGTTACTCAGAGCATGTATAATGGTTTGTAGGTATGGCCCTTTGTGCCCCCATTCACTCTGGCTTTGTCCAGCTTTCTTGCAGTAACAGATTGTGGGGTTATGACAGTCTGTAGGAATAACACAGTATGAGTACTTGACATGCAAAAGATGTTGTATCCTGCCAGATTCAAATCATCACCACCATCAACCATGCTACTGTCACTGTCCCAGTGAGACACACCAGCCACCAGACAGAAAGGTTTCATTCCTCACACTATCAACAACATACAGGAATTGTCTGGTCTGCTGGTATTTCATTGCAAATGTACTGTTACAGCAGTTGTATGGGGACACTGATGTGCTTGGGGTGGGGGATGAGTAGCTTATGGTCTGCTGGCATAGACAGTCATGAGAATGTCCTGTGACCCTACTGTTTAGCATCCCACTAGAATAATCTTGTGGAGTTTCCAGCCATGTGGCCTAGTGGATATTATGGAGCACATACTAGTGAACAGAGTACCTGTTGAAGCTCCAGATACAGTTCACTATATAAAAAAAGAGATATTTACAAAGGTAAAATATGAAGTTGTTATATATAGAAAATAAGAATCTCAATTTTACAGAGTTGCGTACAAGTTGTATAGTGTTACTATAGAACAGCAATAAAAAGTTCACATGCAGAAATATATACCGGTTTCAGCAATAACTCCATGTACAATAGTATTTACAAGAATCTGGGTATACGTCTACAGTAATAGATGCATTAGGGAAACAAATAGAAAAATAAGATGTATGCAGAGAGTCAGAAGATAGAATTAAGAGGAGAGCAGTAAGATGTCAGGTAGGAATTTGACAAGGACAGGACAAGGTCTTTAGTAGGTAGTTTTAAGATTGAGTTTGAATTGGGCTTTATGGGGGATAATTCTTATATTACAGGGGAGGGCATTCCAGGTATGAGCAACAGAGAATTTATAAAGGGATTTACCAATATTTTTATTGGGTTTGTAGATGTTGAGAAGATTTTTGTCAGATGTGCGAAGCTGGGAATGGGGTTCTAGAGTGATACTAGGTTTGAGATGGAGGGACAGGATGTAGGGTTGTAGAGTATAGAGTGTGTGATGTGTAATTGTGGAAGAAAAAGTTGTTTTTGGAATTCAGGCCAAAGTAAAGACTTAAGAGTAAAGCAGTGGTGTGATTTATATGGTTGGTTGGAGGCAAATCTAGCTATTTTGTGGCAGGTTTGTTCTAATTTGGAGAGGAGAGATGACTGAAGGTTAGTGAGTACTGAATCTGCAGACAGAAGACAGGGTAAGAGGAGATATCTAGCAAGGGATGGTTTGGTGGGGGGGGGAGTAAGAGTAGTTTATGATTAAGGTACAGAAGTCCAAGTTCTTGATTTGTTTTCTTTATACATTGATTGATATGCATGTCGAACTTTAGTTCATCATTGGTAGTTACAGCATGTAATTTAGTATAGGGTTCAGGTGTGATGGTAGTATTGTTAAGTGAGGTACTAGAGAAGGAGGATTTAAGATGAATCATTTTTTTGGAAGGAAAAGTAGAATTGGTGATAAGGGTTGAATCATCAGCATATTGTAAGAGTGTAGGGAGGTTAGTAGCAGTGTGTAGTGTGTTAGTGAAGATATTAAACAAGAGGGGTCCAGGATGGGTTGGAATGGAGAGGTGACCAGTTGCCAGCATATAGCTTGTTGTCTGATAAGTAATAATAATGCCCTGGGCATTGCATATGACCCGGCAGTTGATGGAATGGTACTGGTGCGGTTGATGTAGATTCTACCCTCTTCATTGGGTGGTGCCTTGATGTGTACATGAGTGGAATCTATGGCATCCAGTACCTCAGGGTAGTGTGCTACATGGTAAAAGAGTCGTAAACTGCTGGCCCTATCCTCAAGTGTGTGGGGAAAATAAATGTGCTCACTGGCATGTGGTAGCATGGCATCCAGGAACTGGTGGAGTACCCTGGAAGCAGATTCCTTTGAGACCCCCATCGTGTCACCAGTTGGTCTTTGAAAAGTACCTGTAGCTAGTATCCTAAGGCCTACATATACCTTTATTTCTACATGGATGGGTTCCCCCCTGTTGGCTCTGGGTCTGAGTTGAGGTCAGCAGAGCTCAGTGAATTCTTGTAGTATGGTCCTGTCCACCCTGTAGTGCTCTACAATCTCCAGCTCATGTAGCGCCTGGTAGGTTAACCTAGGCCTGAACACTCTTCTTCTTCTCAGTCTAGGCCTATGGTCAGCATCAGCAGCAGCTGCACTGACCTCAGCATCTAGCACATACATATGTAGCAGACCTGCAGCAGCCCCTAGCATTCTCTCAGTTAAAATTCCCAAGTCTGTACTACAATGGTGCAGTGTATGGGGAAAACTCAGATTGTAGGGTGTATTCACCTTTATAGTGCTCTGCTGTAGTTGTAGCCTCTGTGGTTGTCTACCTATGATGTATTCCACCTGCTAAGTACATCATTAAGGGTTTAGTGGTCCTAGTTTAAATGAAAAGAGCTAATCAGTAATTAATATATCAGTGGCTTTCTTAGCTAGTTTTTTTTTTTTTTGACAGCCTTCCTTACTGAGCACTGCAGCATGCCGAACAAAGCCGCACCACAAAGATAAACAAAGCTTAGCAGTTAGTAGACACACCCCCATGGAAGGTTGTGCTCAGCATGGTGGCATACCATGCAAACATGATAAAACATATGCCTCAGACGTAAACACAGCTTATCAGTCATTGTACACCCCCCCTCCGCATCTCAGCTGTGAACCATGCAAACAGGTGCCACTGAGCTCCAATGAGCTTAAAAGTTTGCAGACACACCCCCTTTTGATGTTAGCTACCTCTTCTCTGGACACCAACACAGTTCTGAGCCTACATGGATGGGATCTTTGGACACAGATACCCATTCGTGCTATTCAGTAATCCCAGCTCATATGCATAAAGATCCATGCGCAGTACTTGGAAACTACATGGTTTTAGGCCCTGCCTCATTATCAGCCACAGCAGTCTAACACTATACATACTCCACACAGGATCCTATAATGCATTACTGTTGCATACTCACAAATTCTGTTTTTTACAATCTTTTTATATATTTTTCCATAATAGCATGTTTGTGCACTGCTGCGTGCCATGCAAACATACCAGGGTATTAAAAATAATAAAATTATTTTACATTATTTTTCATATGGTTTTGTACACAGAGTAGTTAGTTTTGCACATATCTGTGTACTATATGCTATTTCTGCCACTGTAAGTACACTTTTACAGACCCTGGTGTCATTTTTACATCCTGTACATGGAATTTTTCTGTGTAATTATAGACACCATCACAGGGTCTGCACAACTGTCTATCTGCTTGCTGGATTTCTCTACCTGACTCATTTTTGTGCATTTTACCTGCTGATGAGGTGATTTGCATGCCATGGACACTTCCATGCTCACACGCTCATGCACACCCCTCAGCTCTGTTTACTGAATCACACATCTGCTCACTTCTGTGTAAGCATCATGTCACTATATGCCTACATAGCAAATAAGTCCATGTAGGCTTTATTGAATTCCCCACATAGTCTGGTCTACTTGAGTTGTAATACACACAGGTAGGCTTAAATGAGAATCACTTGCTGTAGATATATGTTTGAGTTGTTTCTGATACCTTTTACTTTTGGCTAACTAAAGTGTGATTTTACATTAAGAAGACTGAAACTGAATTCTAGTGGCAGTAGAAAGATAGTCTGGTCTTTCCAAGTTAGGAAACACAGAAGGGAGCTTAAAGGGACAATTACTTGTAGTAACTAGGTGGTACCTTTTCACTTTTGGCCAAGCAAAGTAAGTTTCACATTAAGTAAACTGGGACTGCTATTCTAGTGGCAGTAGTAAAGTAGCCTTGTCAGTCTGAGTTGTGAACATATGCAGGGAGGCATAAGGTGAGATTTTTTCATCAGCCAAAGAGCTTATTAGGGATATACTTGTTTGGTGGCAGTCTGCACTTGTGGGCTACTTTTGCTGAGCTTTTACAGTAAGACGGTTCAGAATCATCTGTCTTGTGGCAGACAGTATTTACCTGGTCGCTCTGAGTTAGGAAGTATGGGAGCTCAAAGTGTAGTCAGTTATTGGCCAGAGAGCATGGGGGTTGTTATTCAGCTTTTTTTTTCTGCCTTCTGTAAATTAGGTGCTTTTCCATGGAGCTCTTTATTGAGCAGTGGCAGGTAGTAGTAGCCTTTATAGTAGCAAGTCTATAAAGCTAGTACTTTGGACTTTAATCTGTAGCACAGAAAAGCTTTGCATGAAGCTAAGGTTAGGGAAGCTAGTTAGTGCAATAAAACAACACTAATGTCAGATCATAGCACTATCTAACATCTATCCTTAACCCTAAATTCCACTAAGGTAACCCCTGTAAAACCAAGTCCCTACACCATAATAGCACAATCCTAATACAGGTCCTAACAACATGGATTTGCAATTTCCTAATGTCACTGTGCCCAGATTGGTAGATATGGGGATTCTGAGACAATGTAGTATTTGTCTCATGTACTCGGACAACCTTTTAATTCTTAAAGAATTGAATGCAGTATGTGAGAGATGTACATACATAACATGATTGGAGGCAAAAGTATCACACACAAACAAGGTTGTCAAGAACACAAACAATAAATCACAGACACATACCTCTTACCACACACATAGAACTTCTTATGCTGTGGCACTTAAAAGGAATCCCTCCACACCTCAAAGACCTCCTAAGTCATCAGATGGCAACACCAATCTTCAGCAATCAAGCAATCGTTAAAGCACACAATAAAAGCACACAACAAAAGTAACACATAACATCACACATAAGCCTGCACTCAATGATCCCCTAAGAACAAAGCCCAAAGGCAAGTAAACACTTTACCTAGTATTCTTGTCATATGACATTCTATTGTATGGCACACAGATGTCCCTCTCACCAGGCTAGACAAGGGGAAGATAATGGTTAGTTGCCTAGCTGGAGCAAGGACTGGAATATCATGCACACAGTTGAATCACTGCACCATAGTTACCAGTATAATTCTATCCTAATCTATGTGGGTGTAAATGACCTGAGACATACCTCACTGGACTATGACAAGAGACACTATGGATCTCTTGGAATATGTGTCACAAAATGGTATGTGCCTTGCACTGAGCAGCATTTTACTTTCACCAAGAATAATGCCTCAGTAGGAACAGAAAATAATTGATTTTAATAACTGGCTTCATTTCTGGTGTCACTCCAGGGAATCCATTATCTATCAGTATGGGAGGATATGGTTAACAGACCACATTGGTGTCTCAAGGATGGTCTGTAGCTGTAAATCATGAGCTTTTGCATATTGGCTAAAACTTTATCCACCCGTTAGAGCCTTTTTAGGCAATGTTAAACAAGAAAACTACCAATGTAGCAAAAAAATACATTATCAAAGCAACCTTAAGGCATTACTGCTCAGTGCATAGAGCCTAAACAAGAAGCTCCACACCCTACAAGCTCTCCTCACTCTGGAGAACATAGACATCTGTGCTTTCAGTGAGACTTGGTTTAAAGTCACAGAAAGTACTCCAGTCGTGGAAGGCTACAGTGACTTTCATATATTTAGACCAACAGCAGTACAGACAGAGGCTAAAGATGGAGGTGTCTCGATCTCCAACTTCAGGTTGGTTAAACAGAATGATGCCCTGGAGTTCATATAGATCTAGGTCTCCACAGACAAGGCTCCTTACCATGTTATGGTCAGCTACAGGTCACCCTCTATGACCCATGAAGCTCACAACTCTTACTTAGACCTTCTAAAGGCACTCACTATCCCACCAAATACCCTATTTATTGGAGACTTTAGCTACTCCTCTGTAGACTAGGAAACAAATACTGCCTCTAACTTAAAGGCACAATGTTTCCTGAACTTTAGCAACAGAAACAATGAACTAGAGAGTGCACACTCCAACTAGAGGATCAAACTCAATATGGGAGAATGGTTAACCACTCTCCCACTTCTCAGATCTTCATTAGTGAGGTCAGACTACATAGTTGTCTCCCTCAAAATAAAAATCAATTCAGAAAACCCAAATAAACCAATAACAGTTAGGATTTTTTGTAAAGCAAACTGCATTCTATTAAGTGAGGGTTTATCAAAATTCACAGCTGCCCCAAATCCCAAGAACATAGCTGCCTCTGCAGAATTGTTTACAGATACCCTGTACAAACATGTAAATAGCTGCACTGAGGATGCAATACCTATTAGAAGTAAGTCAAGATATAACACCAAAAACAACCCCCCGTGGTGGAATCCTTACCTTAACAGGGTATATAACAAAAGAAAATAAAAGTCATTGTCCAAATCAGAAAGAGCAACTCTCACACAGACAAAAACTCTCTGATTCATCTAAACAAGAGACTAAGAGGTCTAATAAAATCTAGCAAGGCCAATTACAAGGTCATCGTAGCCTCCCATGCTAAGGACAATTGCAAGGCCTTTTTTAGTTGTGTCAGGAACCTTAAAGGTAACACTCAGCAGTGTGCATAACTGGTGGTAAATGGCACGACCTTCACTGACTATGGTGACATAGTGAATCTACTGGCTGATAAATTTATCTCTAACTTCATCCCCAGTTCCCCTACTAACACATGTGAAATCCCTTCTAGAATATCCTCCCCTGCCAGCTATCAAAAGGGAGCAGTCATGGTGACACTTGCTAAGGCCAAAATCACTGCTTCAGTGAACCCCGGCAATATCCCTGGTTGTCTCTTAAATAGCCTAAAACATGACCTAACAGGACCAATTGATGCACTTTTCAACTACAGCCTCAAAACAGTTCATGTGACAGATGTATGGAGAACTGCAATGGCCATGCCTCTTCACAAGGGTGTACCATCAATCAACACCGGGAACTATAGACCCATCAGTCTGTCAAGTCTGATATGCAAAGCCATGGAACGAATTGTAATGAAAATGATCAACAAGGATATTGGCAACCTATATATTCTAAACCCATCTCAGTTTGTCTTTGTTAAGGGATGATCTTATCTTGCCCACTCAGCCAGGTATACTTCTTTGAGAGGGTCACAAAGGCTATGGATGAGGGGAAAATAGTGCATACCCCTTCCTTGACTGCCGGTTTCCCCTGGGGTGTTTATGGTGGCATCAAGTTTACAATCTCCTGCAAACTTGGCCAGTGATCTCAGGACATAAATGCCAAAGAGGACTGGTCCAACCCTTGGGTATACTTCTAGTGACAGGACCTTTGGAGTGATTGAGCAACTCACCCTTATATTATGGGTTCTATATGGGAGCCTATTTATTATCCAATGAGTTATGTATAGTTTATTGCATACATCCAAAAGTAAGATGGTGCTGAATGTCTTTGCATGGTCTAGGTATACAGTGTGACTGATTTGTCCTCAACCAAAGCTTCAGTAACTTTAGCATTGCCTAAAAAAAGGCACTATGTGGGGTGGGGGTGGGGGGCAAGATCCTTTGCCAGGAACCTGAAGCCCAAGGGAGACAGGTGCAAGCCATCTGTGGCAAATATCAAGTATCACATTTATTTTTATGTGCAAAAACTTTTTTTTTTTATTACAGAACCTGTTTATAATTGTATTCCACCATAAGGGTCTATTTTTGAATTTGGTATTGTATTACTTTGGAGTGGGAACTAGAGCGTCTTCTGTGTGGAGGCATACGTGAATGGGGGCGAGCCTTCATTGAAGGTTGTGCGTCAGAGCTGGTAACCCGGTATGTAAAAATCCACTACCAATCATTAGCGGACCGGAGTTCCGCTGTGGCGACCCCTAACCGGGAAAAGCCAAAAGACGCAACATCACCCTTGGTTAGGATGTGGGCTAACTGATCCAGATAACTTTTATTGAAGACATCCATAAATTTATGGGCATACATACGAGAGGCTATATACATTTCCCAGTTAACAAGGGCAGTTGAAGTCCCTTGGAGAATGGTGTTTGGGTTAATTTAAAGGGATTCCATACCAGTTAGGTAGGAGTTATGGGCTGATAGTGACATAAATGGGGGTCCTATAGTTATCCATGATGTGAGACGGGGTCTGTAAATAATAAGATGGACATGAAGGAGTTCCAGATTGTTATCTTGTCTAACTAATCTGGAGGTGAAGTGTGTTTTTAACAAATATGAAGTGCAGTGGGCCTGAATGTAAGGTAGGTATTGAAATATTACACTGATGGGGTGCGCGCAATGGTCGTGTGCCAGGTCTCCTAACGATGCATATATCAATGTTTTCCATGGTAATTAATAATATATTTTGTTCTTCTCTTGGTAACCAGTTACTAGATCAAAACTCATCCTTATTTCATTCAAGCTCTATTATTAAGTTAAACAGGCCTAGTTTTACCTCAGCTAGCTGTGACAAATCATTGCTAAAAGTTAGCACCTGTCTCCTGGAATAGTCTTTCAGGTCATATCCCTGAACTACAAGATCTCCATTTGTTTAAAAAACAATTAGAGTCACATTTGATTAAAGACAATAAAAGCACATGCTTTTGTGATATTAGTTAAAAGTAATAGAACAACAATACCTGTATCATTCTGGTATATAAATGTATTCTCTAACAATATCTAATAATATATATATATATATATATATATATATATATATATATATATATATATATATAAACTCATTATTGCCAAGTGTGTGTCTCGGTTCTTATATACATGTAGATATTTACTGTTTACTGCATTTTTATTAATTGATTTGCATGTGACTGTGTGTGTGTGTGTGTGTGTGTGTGTGTGTGTGTGTGTGTGTGTGTGTGTGTGTGTGTGTGTGTGTGTGTGTGAGCAAAGCTGAATGTATGCTCCTTTTGTATTTGTAACTGTTTTTGTATTGTGCAGCCTTATGGCCAGGATAGTGGCTGAAAAGGGTTTTGTACCAGCCCACCATCCTTGAAAAAATTATAAATAAATACATGAGGACACTACTGATTGCGCAATAATGTTCGGTGATATGGCTGAACTTTTCAATGCACTCCCTGGCTGTGAGCTAGTTGATGTTTTATCTCCCTCCTCTGAAAAGACAAATGTTCTTAACTATTGTTACTTTGCAGTTTAACTATCTCCTAGGTCACTGAATGTTTTCTTTGAAGAAATCCATCCTTTGTAGCAGCTGCTGAGTTTCTGAAACTGTGTCTGTCAAACATCACTTTTAATGTATTAGACATCATACAGAGAACCTCTGAGAGACACACACAAAAATTCACTTGGCTTGAGATTGTGTGCATGCATATTGAGGGTGATGAAAATTCATGTTTTCAGCATTTGACTCACACAGCACGGCTACCAATAAGCATTTTTTTCACAAAACTATTTAATGGAATGGCAGGGTGACCAGACAGTGCAAAGGCAATGACTTTCATGTTTTGTGAGGATAACGGGGTATACCTGTTGCACTCTTATTCTGGAAGAGTTGTAGAGAAACATTCCCAGAGAGTATAGTTTCTACAAGCCATGTCAAAGAAACATCAAAAGTAGTTTTACTCACTACTGTTACAGAGGAAAAAAAAAACAAGGATATTATCAGGAGGTTCTCCAGTTAGTTTTGTAGCTGGGGTTTCTTTTGTGTGCATATCCTCCTTGTGTTCACATGGGTTTTCTCCTGGTGCTCCAGTTGCCTCCTACATTCCAAAGGCATATAGTAGATGAATTAGACATACTAAGTTGGCCATAGATGAAAACAATGTATCCGATCTCCAAAGTGTCCTTCAGCAACGTATTGGACCAAGAAGTTCTGGATAAAAACCTCAGGACATACCACGAGAAGTTCCAAATTCTTTTATTCAGTAAAAATATAAAAGATAAGCGCTTTCACGTGCTGAATGTGCACGCTTCATCAGATCTCAATTAATGCCACAAAATGCTTGCTTTTTAAAATAATTAATAACCAATGGCAAGGCTTTTTCAATTAAGAAACAATTGCCAATTCAAAATAGAAAAAATACACTTCACTAGTAGCAATGCGCTATTCATTAAAGCAGTTCCTATTCATGCTGACCAATTCTATGTTTAATACCCTAAAAATAGGGGTATTATAATGAGATTTTTAATTAAAGATTACATTTATTTTACTGTACCGTAGTAATCAATTAAAATCTCTTAAAGATCTCATATTAAATTCACTAAAATATTATTAGAAATAACACATAGAGTGCTTCCCTGTTAAGAAGCAAGTGAACTAAGCTTCTCAAACCATAGTCTCAATTCATTTGTATAGATGTTAAATATTGTTCATTTTAAAAATGTATCAGACAATCAAAGCTTTAAGATGTAAACAAACTAATAGCGCTGACTAATAGTTATGATCTTAATTTTGCAAGCAGCTGTCACCCTATAAGGGTCAAATTCCTAATGTTGCTATACTCCAATAGTGCATGCTGAACTTCCTACTGAAATAAAATTAATCAATCAACCTAGCCGTGTAATAAAAATCAGGCTGTGATTACACTATGACATTTATGATGTTAACTTAAATACGTGCTTGACGCTTGTCACAGGGTGATTCCTTTACTAAAAATATAACAACATTTGATGATCATATGTATATAAAAAAATAATTAAAAATGCCAACTGTAAAAAGCTGGTCATAACTATTAGTCAGCGCTATTAGTTTGTTTACATCTTAAAGCTTTGATTGTCTGATACATTTTTAAAATGAACAATATTTAACATCTATACAAATGAATTGAGACTATGGTTTGAGAAGCTTAGTTCACTTGCTTCTTAACAGGGAAGCACTCTATGTGTTATTTCTAATAATATTTTAGTGAATTTAATATGAGATCTTTAAGAGATTTTAATTGATTACTACGGTACAGTAAAATAAATGTGATCTTTAATTAAAAATCTCATTATAATACCCCTATTTTTAGGGTATTAAACATAGAATTGGTCAGCATGAATAGGAACTGCTTTAATGAATAGCGCATTGCTACTAGTGAAGTGTATTTTTTCTATTTTGAATTGGCAATTGTTTCTTAATTGAAAAAGCCTTGCCATTGGTTATTAATTATTTTAAAAAGCAAGCATTTTGTGGCATTAATTGAGATCTGATGAAGCGTGCACATTCAGCACGTGAAAGCGCTTATCTTTTATATTTTTACTGAATAAAAGAATTTGGAACTTCTCGTGGTGTGTCCTGAGGTTTTTATCCAGAACTTCTAAGTTGGCCATAGGTGAGAGTGCGCATGCATACTTGCATGGTATGGAAAAACAACCACGACAGGGCTAGCCACCAGCAGTGTGAACATTGGCTCTAGATGATTGCACAAGCTGAAGTAACACTCAGACCCCATGTGCAAAAATGGACAAAAGGTGCTGGGGATGGATGAATATTTAGATGGATTGATGGTGGATGTTTGGATGGATGGGTAGGTGAATGGAAGGATTTATAAAAGAGTGATTAAATGGATGAGATACATGCAAAGCCAGGTGAAAAATGAGTAACTTAAAAGTACAGCAATGCTGTCTGTGTGAGAGCATTTGTGTATGTGTGCAGATGTGCACATCTGTATATGTGCATTTTGTGTTCATGTGTAGCATGTCAGATAACTGATTTTGTGCTGACAGCAAGATATTTACCATTCTTTTGCGTGCACTTAAAAGAAACTTAAACTGGCCACAAAGTACTTATGTTTGTTAAACTGTCATTTTACACAAAATGGTTTACTATTTCCAGTTCATCATCTAATATCCTGGAAAATAAAATATTCTTGCATCCTATACACACATCCAACAAAGCACATTTCACTTTCCTTCCCACAGACTCCATTAACAAAACGTAATGCTCTTATGTATTTAAGAAAACTGGTGAAACAAATGATCGAATTAATTATGTCAAATAATTAACCTAGCTAGATGGGAGTAAAACTAAATAAAAATAGGTGATTTTTGTAGCATTTAAATGTGTTTGCATCTAGTAAACTTTACTTAGCATAACAAAATAATGAGTTATTCTGTAGGCATAGCAAAGAATGTTTTCTGTTCATTAATCTGCATGCATACAGACTTTCATGAAGACACTCACACACAGACAGTCACTCATTCACACACACAGACATGCACACACAGGCACCCACACAGACACACACACTTTGACAACATGCAGAAACACTGCAACAGTATATGACCTGCTCAGCCTAGAATCCGGGGCCACTTATTTTCAGATGCACACAGCAGACAAAACTGATCCAATCCCCTAGCATTCATTGAATACTCTGTCACTGGGAAACACGTGTCCAGTTTTATTCCTGTCTGCCATCAGCCTGAAATTTGATTATGGCTGCAGAAGAAAAAAGTTAATATTATTTTTCATATAATTTTGTAGTAAGAAAAAAAATGATGCTGACTTTTCTTATTATTAACAGTACCCTAAGAAGCTATGTAATTTGGACCCAGACAACCAGTGGAGTGCAGTTGTTCAATGATACATTATTTACTTTATATTTCAGTACCATTCCTTACTTTTGGTTTGACTTTGCTTGTCTGTTTTTTAAATACTCCTCTTACTAACACATTTATAAAGCCATACTATTTCTATGTCATCCTTGTCCTTTAATCTAATGGAGGTAGGCAGATGTGACCTTTAAAACAGACAGGAAATATGAATGATGCCGGTAGTGTAAGGTATTTAATATTTCTCTTATTTATTAAGCTCTTTCTTTACCAGTTCAAATCACAAATAATTTTTTCCTCTCTGATCTGTGAAAATCCATTAATTTTTTATTTATGCAGATAGGCTACTGAGTAAAGCAGAAGTCCCTCTGAACTGTTTTATTCATGTATGAGGTTTACTCGCTTTGTAGGATAAAAATCTTTCTTTCATCTTACTTCTATTCTGTGAAAACTCAGACCTCACATTCAATTTGTCTGTCAAGTATCTAACAAATATTTTCTGCCCTGCTTGAAGAGTTTATCATATACTAGATGAAGATGAAGTCACTGTTGCTTTTTTATGTAAGTATGTATTTATTTTATTTTTTATTGTACTGTCTTGTTCACTTGCACTGCACAAAACTATATAATGATATATGCATTTTCTTGTGCTCTCTTACTGACAGTTGTATAAAGCTTATAGATTTTTTCACTTTGTGATGAAATACTATAGAGAATATAAAAATTCATCTTGAGTTGTCAATGTTATACCATAAAAAGTATTGTGGTCAAATTGTAATTACATAGATGATAAATATCAGTTAGGTACTAAACTGAGTATCAGTTTATATGCCAATATATTCCATTTTTGAACCTACTTATCAGCATATAATGTGAATAGAAAGCAGTTTGGTTGTACAAAGAAACAGTGCAATGTCATTAACTGAAACGTGTTTAGAAATTAGAGGACACCAGCCTTGGAACAGAAGCATGTATATTAGATCATGTTAACTGATAATTTTGTCTGTACTAATTGGAGAACCATCATTTTACTATAGCCATTCAGGGACTTTAGTGATTTCATCTTCTTAGTGATTTATTGTACTGTGCCCCATTCATATTAGAGCCACACTATGGAGTATTGCTTTCTGGGTAAGGATACTATTTTTAATCTCCTAATGTACTCACTCCAACTGTGCCCTCAGTTACAGATATTTGTGTTTATTAGAAATGTGCCTTCTTGCGCTTTTGTAATACTCTCGACTGCTTATCTATCTGTAGTATCACAACTCTTCCATTCATGCCATGTACTTAAGGATGTGGAAAGTTTTCAAGCCAAACTAATGAAGGTCTGTTTGTGTTAGCTACAACACCACTGATAGCCTAATAGTTGAATGTTTTGGTTGAAGAGCTAACAATTACCTTTTATTCACACTGGCTGAGACTGAAGGTGTATGTTTGTGACAGATATGTGGCTTAAGTATTAGTTGCTGATAAGGAAAGACTCAGATGTCATTTGCTTACAGCCACACATGCATGCCCTTGTCTCAAACATCTGACTTTATAATCATTCCGTGGCATATCTTTGTGAAGTAAACAAGGTAAGCAGGAGGATACACATTTTTGGAATAGACTGTCTGACGTTTCTCAACAAAGCCCCAACTCTGATGGTGGTCATGAATGGACTTTAATCTATGTCATGATTAAATGTCAGAGCCAGGAATAAGAAGGTAAAACAGGTGTGATGACAGAGTGAGGTAAAATAAAGTATTTGAAACAAACTGTTGCATTAATAAAAACTACATGAATTGCTATGCAGTTTGTAAATATCTATGTCTATCAATCTATTCTATTTATCTGTATATATATATATATACATATATATATATATATATATATATATATATATATATATATATATATATATATATATATAATATATATATACATATACATATATATATATATATATATATATATATATATACATAGATAGATAGATCTACTTCACAAGCTTGAAGTTTCAAAACTTCGAACTGCAAATGTTCAAGACCATAAGATCAAAGTTTTGAAACTTAGAAATTGTAGTAAAAAAAGTAAAAACAAATGTACAGCAATCTCCATTCAAAACGTTCAAAGTTTCAAAACTTTGATCTTATGGTCTTGACCATTTGCATTTTGAAGTTTTGAAACTTTGAGCTAGTGAATGGAATCCATATATACATATTTATACATAAACATACTCATGCATATGTGAGTTCATCTGTAGATACAGATGTACACACAGATAAACATACAGATACAGCTATACCTGTTAATTGTTAGATCCCTGATAGGGTGTGATACAAACATGAATCTAGCACAATATATTGTTCCTTTTTGCTTATCTTTACTAATGGTACATTTTCAAAAGTTTATCTAAACATTTGATGTGGAATCAATAGACTATGTACATGGCTGGTGTGCTATTAAAGGCACTAAACTTTTCCTAAGTCAACGATACTTTCTAGAATCTAAGGCAAATGTTCTTACAATACACGTGAAACACAGAAAGATATTTATCCCAAAAATACTGCACTCCACATAACCACCCCACTTGAACCCAAAGCTACACTTGTTGTTGTTGTAGCTACGCTTACTTATGAAAGTGAAATACAAATTGAAGTATAATATGCATTGCATTTCCCTTTTACTTCAGAGTATCAAAAAGGGTCTTCATATTTACACACACACAGACACACACACACACACACACACACATATATTATACACACATGCATACAACTAACCACACACACAAACATGGACACATGCACACAGCATATGCATGAGTGAACATAAACAAGCACACTCACACACAAACTCACCTCAAAACCAAACATTGGTCACTTTAATATACATGTGGAGATGAAGCTCACACATATTTTAATGCAAAAATATTAAAATACAAAATGAAAATATAAAGCAGTGACAGCCGCAAGGCAAATAGAAAATATCAGAACAGAAATTTTAAAAATAAAGTAACAACAACAACAACAAAAGGAATGTAAAGCTAGCAAATCTTTAAAATATTTCGCACTCGAATACTAAATACATAAAAATGAACTGAAAATAAAAAAAAGTAACAAAGTAGACTACAAAGACATATTTAGGACACATCATTAAGTCATTTAAGTCAACATAAAAAATCATCACAACATAGGAACTATGTTTAAATATTTTATTTGTATACTAAATCACTACCTTTCAGACAAGTGCATGCAGTTACATGCACTGCAAACACTGCAAGTTAGTTGTATCAGGTTTTATTTTATTTTTCATTAATTTGATTTTAATTGTGTTTGTTTCTTAGATAGTTTGTTTATTTGGCTGTGAAACTGTTAGGTTTCCATCTGGGTTTCTATGACATCATGAAACTCACTCTTCCCAGCAAAAGTGAGCATGCCGTCAAAAACTCACTCATATTCCTCATCTCTACACCCGTAGGTGTCATACTAGCTGAACATGTGTCACTGTCAATGGGAGGGACACCTTTGCCCCAAATCCACAGGGTTGACTAGTCAGCATATGGCTTTTTAATGTAGTAGTTTTATTTTTAGCAGTGAATGTTTCTAGAGCACACTGGCTGTTGCCGAAGCAGGATGTAACATTTTATAAAATATGTGCTTGTACAAATGAAGCTGAGGGACAACTACACAAAGCTGTTATGAGCAAAGGAATTACATCAAAAATGAAAGCAAATAAGCTTTTGAAAGAAAACATTTTTTATATCTGAGATGTTTAAAATAGTTATCGAATGAAAGTATTTCAGACCCAGTTTTGTCAATGTACAGTGACTGTTTTCCAATACTTCCCTACCACATAACATTTTCCACAACAAAATAAATGGAACATTGGAAATGGTAGGACATAAGAATATGGAACTGAATACAAAAGAGATTGTGTTATACATTGGTTTTATATCTTAACATGGACATTTTAAATACATTGAGAAAATAGTTATTGCAGCTACTTTTCTCTTTGAAGTTTAATTCTTTTAAACGCTTTGTGGTTTTTTACTTTTTAGTCACTGAATTATTACAGAAAGTATACCTGAAAATATTACTGTATATTGGAGATGCCTCTCGTGTATTGACAGACAGGATGAAATTTTCTGAATGGTGCCTGTTGAGCGATGTTCATTACCTGCTGTGATTCATACAGTATCCTCTGAGTAATCTCTGTCCTTTTGCATCTAGCAGGAATTTTTAGTGCCACAAAATCTGTTGGAAGCTTGTCAGTTGTCTTAATCAAAGTCTGACAGCTTGTTCCATAATAGCATGCTACCCTCCTCTGTTGATCAAGTTCTGAGTTCTACCTTATAAAAAATAAATACTATTAATGAATTTCTTAACAGCATCAGTCACGTCAGCTTCAGATCCTATATGTGGAACAGTGGGACTGATTTTTTTATTTATTCTATATGAAGTTACTTTCTGAATAAAAAAAAAAATCATAGTTACATTTTATTCATTTAAAATGTACTCAGTAGAGATTTTAACTCAAGGACTGGAAACAACCTAGATTAATTTCCCTGAGTGATTCTAATCATAATACCTGAGAGCAAAGTATCTTCATTGGCCTTCATACCTTACCTTACACATGATTTCCAGGTTTGCTTCTAAATTTCAAAGTTTCAGAACTTCAAATTCTTATTTTTGATTTGGTGGACAGAGACTCTTCTTAAGGTTCCCACTACTTTTTGTTTTATGCTCCCTGGTTCTTCAGGAAAATAATGTCTTCCATTATTTCATGGAGTTGTCTCTATTTTGCTTTGTGGCTAGGAACCTGGTCTGGAGGGTCATATCAGACTTCCAGAGAGATCTAACAGAAGGAGATAAGATCTCATAGAAGTGATCCAGATGTGTCTAAGAGGAGCAATTCTCCATGAGAATAACTGTGATTTAGAAATATTAATTTAATATAATATAGCAGATAGTAAATCCGGAACATCTATTGTTTGGCTCCCTCTCCACCCAGGAGAATTAGAGTGACATGTACCGCCATTGCTCTGTATTGGAGGTACAGGACTGGAAATAGGTAATGAGTGATCGTTGGACACATTTGGTGAGCACTGCTATCCATTTCTGAACAGCTTGCTGTATATTCAGTCATATTACTACACAGTGAGGAACTCTTCACTGATAATTTACATTGAACAAAAGAAAAACATGCATCAAAAAATAAATAAAAAGTAATTATGTAGACATTACATAACATCCATCTTTACTGATAGCCATTGTTGCACAACAGTAGACAAATCTGAAAGAATGCTACACAGCGGCACTCCAGAAGCAAGTATTCCCAAAACACAAACAAATATAATACCACAACCTACATAAAACATAGAGACCCTAACCCAAAAATACAAAAAGTAGATTAGAACCAACTGAGCAAACTGTAGCAAATAACACCAAGACCAAGCACTGCTAAATTCAGTCTAATGTCCATAGAAAAACACAGTACCAAAATGCAAAAAACAATAATATAGCTCTAAATAGAACACTCAAAACTTGTTTTGACCAAACTCTGTAAGAAAATCTTGATAAAAAACAGAAGAAAGCAAACCTTTAAATCTGACAAAAGAAACACATCTAAGAGAAAATTACTGAAAAGAAATTCAGTTACTGTAAAACAAAAGTGTAGAGCAAAGATACATGGACAATTACAAGAATATTCTTCTAGAAATAATCCTCTTTATGTTCTTGAATGGCTGGTTGACTAGTATACTAGATAATAGTAAGACCCCAGATCAAAAAGCATGGAGAATCAACCAGCAAAAAGTTCCACTCCTGTAGGTGCTAACCTTAATGCTGTCCCTTCCCTCAACCCTAATCTTACACATTACCTTCATAAAAACCTTCCCATAACACTGGTACAGCATAAGACACACTTGGACACATAAATATCCATAAACACACACAGCAACACTATATCCCCTAACCTAACCATGACTCAAACCCTAAAATGCATAAACTCATACACACAAAAAAAAAATCTATCCTTGACATCTATCCTTCACATATCTCCAACCCAAACCCTAACTCACATTCACACTCACCCCCTCCAATCCCACTTACATGTCATGACATTACTTCCCATTAACATTTCCACTGCTCAGCTACCTGTACTGAAAAACATCATGTGACAAAATGAGGTGGACCCGTATTTAAATATATATATATATATATATATATATATATATATATATATATATATATATATATATATATATATATCTATAGCTATATCTGTATCTGTATCTATATGTATATATATATATATATATATATATATATATATATATATATAGATATGTATACAATTACATTTTATATATATTTTATATATATATATATATATATATTTATATAAATATATATGTATATATATATATATATATATATATATATATATATATATATATATATATATATATATATATATATATATATATATATATATATATATATATATATATATATATATATATATATATATATATATATATATATATATATATATATATATATATAAATATATGTATATATATATATATATATATATATATATATGGGATCTGAACAGATCCCCGAACGGCAACATTGCCGAAACAGATTCGGCTGAGCATACTTGCACTAAAGTGCTTTTCACTAAAGAATCACTTTCGTGTAAGTATGCCTGTTGCGGAGGACGTACTATGGTGCAGATAAGGGAAAATTCCCTTTTTCTCACTGTAGTGCGACCTCAGAGTGAGAATATTAAAGTAGGGGATGTGGGAGGCACACGTAAATTTAATTTTTTTTTCACACACTTTAACAAAACCGCTTTTTCGGTGAAAGTGCTTTCATTAAAGTGTGCTCGTTGATTGTGGATTCGGACTATTGACCTTTCATTCAATAGTCCTAGATCCATATACATACACACACACACACACACACACACACACACACACACACACACAAACATGCATGCACATATGCCATGCTCGCACACACATGCACGCGCACACACACACACACACACACACACACACACACACACACACATGTATCTCTCTATATATATATTTATGTGTATTATACATATATATATATATATATATATATATATATATATATATATATACATATAAAGATCATTTAAGCAAAATGATACAAATGATAAACAAATCCAGTCAAACAAGCTCATACACTGAATGAAGAAAAGAGAGGAAGCAAGCAATTTCTAACAAGATAAATTCTATTCTACATCACATTTGAATGAAGGCATGAGATCAGTAAGCAGGTCAGGTGCTACAGGAGCCCCAGCATGGTCAGATGTGAGTGGGCATCCAGTATTGATTCACCCATCCAACAGGACGGTGGGGTAGTTGGACAACATAGTCGGAGTTGTGAAGAAAAAAAATGTCAGGGACTAATCCAGTTAAAACCCAAAGCTGTATGCTCTGCACATTTGTATGTTTTATTAAAATTTTTACAAGCTACAAGCGTTTCTTGGTTTGAACTTGTGCTGTGGTTTTGTGGGACTAATCCACTTAACAAAACATAAATAATAAAATAAAATAGTTCATGCAGACCTTTTAGCCATACTCCACTACCAGTAGACCTGTGTCAGCTTTGCTTAGGAATTGTGGACAAAGTAAAACATAATTGGTGATAAAGTCTCAAAATCAGGAAAACTTTTAAATATTTTTCTAATTTACGTATACAGTTAATAATAAAATATAATTTATAATTAATAAAGTTAACCCACCTCGATAAAGGCATCATTGTAGATATGCAAATTACCCCTTTGGGACTTCTAAGCATACTTTTCAACTTCTTTGCTAAGGAATTCTGGACAAAGCCAAACATAATTGGGACAAAGAGTTAAAATCATAACAGCTTTTAAATATTTCCTAAGTCACTTACAAAGTTAATAGAACAAGAAATGTGACATCAACATGCATTTTCTGAACAACAGGAAATTAAACTGTAATGCTTGATATTATTGACTGAATACAATCCTCAGCAATTCACCAGAAAATCACAAGTTTTATGAAGGGCAGAGAAAATATAAGGCAAAATTTGTGACAGTACACAAAATTCTGAACAGTTGACAGATATGCATACAAGGGTTTCAGCACACTGGGTTTGAATGCATAATGATTTACAAGCCTTTAATATTTTTTATTTGGACAAACGTCTTTACCCCAGCATTGGGTACAAGAAAGTGAATCCCATTTGCGTCAGGACACTGTCTGCTTCAGAATGCACGCTGTCATTTGTTCGCACAATACTTTCACAACTGACAAATGACTGAGACTGATGCGGGAGTAGGAGTGCTGATTGGATGGAAATGTTTTAGTCATTATTTCCAAAGAAGTCTCTGCAAGACACAAGTCAAATGCATACTGGTGAAATGTTGTGTATTACAAATGTATCAATTCGCCAGCCGCCTAGAGCCCTCAGCTCCAGGTGGGCCTATGGACAGCCACTAAAACAATTGCATTTTAAAAGGTTTGATATGTTCAGCACATTTTAGTTGGCTTATGTGTTGAACATAACACCTGCTAAGTAAACGTATTTATTTTAAGTATTAATAATAAAAGACTTCCATTATAGAAACTGGCAGAGGCATGCCTGATTCAACTACAAATGTAGCTGCAGTTGCTACAGTTTAGGCCACATAAGGAGCACAAAAGCACATAGGTTTCACTGGAAAGGCAATTCTGGCTTTTAAAAGCCGGTATTGCACTTAGAAAGTGATGAGGATGGATCAGAAGGGTACTTGCACCCCTTAAATTTTGCACCTGGGGCTGTTGCCCCCTTCTGGACATTGATAGTACTTAACTCTTTAGCCTCATAGTATCTGCCCTTTCTGCTTGCACTGCACCATTCACCTTAGGCACTGTATTTATTTAGTTTTTTTTTTTTTAATGAATAAATAGTTCACTGTGATCCAATGGAAAGCATCATAGCAGTCTTCACAGGATTAACTGGAACTGCAATGAGCAGAAAGACAATAAATGTTAAATAGTACACTGGAGAGCTGCAGATCTGAGATAAAACGCTTTTTTTTTTTAATTTAGACAGGCAACTAGATATAACATTGAGGACTGGACTTCCTGAATTTGTTGTTAGCTCAGTTTAAAGTCTGACTTTTAGGAATAGTGTGTACTTGTGTCAAATGAGATGGAATGTTTTTTCTCTGGTTACTGTCTTACTGCTTGTGTGAAACAAATTTGAAACTGCACCTGGTTTTGCTGAATAATATTGACTTTGCTTTATGTTTTGGTCTGTGTTTCATCAAAAATTTACTTGTCTGCCCACAAACTGATGACTGTATTCCATAAATGTTGGGCTGACTGTTGATGAAAGCAACTTACCTTGCTCTTTGTTTCTTTTAGAGTTTGTCCTTGCAGGATTAGTGTATTGTTATATGAAATGCATCAGAATATTTGTGTGAAACATGGTAGAGACTATCCTCATTTTCACAGATTGTCCCTGACTTTGCCTCATATTTTTGATCTGTTCCTGATAAAATGTATTTAATGGCAAATCATTTCTGATTGTAATCACTAAATAATGGTATGCATTTTAGTTTTCAGACTTTGAATCTGTGCATTAGAATGGCTGACCTTGGCTGAAATGATCAAGTCAAGCATTCATTAGTCTGTCTTTACAGGATGAGTGTGCATTGTGTAAAAAAGCTAGAGTATCTTATTATGACTACTTTTTATTACTGTTGGACATATGATGTGTAGCAATGATGTGTCAATAACCAACCCTTCAGAGACTTGAATCTATAACCTTCATCACTTGTAGCCTCCAAGGCACTACTATATGCTAAGCTACTTCAGCTGTCTAAGAAAAGCCTTTTGAAAAACATATATTAATGGTATGTATGACACACTTGCAGGATAAAAGACAAAACAATATCCGACCCTATGGGACTTAAACCAATAAACTTCATCCCCTGTAGTCTTTGGGGTACAACATTTACATGCTGAGCTTCATCACCAGTTTATGATAAGTGAGCACTGAACTATACTTTGATACTTTGTTTTACTCACCTGCCAAAAGAAAACTACCAAAGTGGGCAACTGTATCCACTGTCAGCCTTACAGTAAGACCTCAACTTGGTGAGATACATGTATCAGTACATGGAAGCTTACAACTATCCTCTAAACAATCAACTCTATAGCACTTTTATTTAGTGCAGAACCTGACGAGTAATTTCCAGTGCTGTATACAGAAAGGTATAACACCTGTCATCCTTTATGCTGAGCACTCCCTGTAAGGATAATTACATTTCCAAACACATCTATTGCACCTGCATAAAAGTATTATCCTAACATTTTAACCAGCACGACGTTATAGGAAAAATCCTAAACCACTTAACAGTGTGCAATATAACTTGCCTGATTGATTAGTAACAGTTTATGTACTGTATATGACACTGCTGGCAACTAATACTTATCTAAAAAATTAACTACTACTCTATACATTTGGTAATGGGGTGGTCTTTGGAAAACACATGTACATCCTAACTAGTTGCATTATAATGAACTGGTTTGCTAACATGTGCCAACTAGCTAACTATAGTGCCAGATTAAATTAAATGCTACCATATTTCCTAGACTCAATGATTCTATTTCTATTAGAACAATTTTAAAACTGGGATTACAGTGGAGGTGTTAAACTGTGTATTGCTTTAAATAGTTTTTCATTCTTTATTTGTGAGTCTCACAATAATCCTATGTTATTTAAGCAGTATTTAGTTATATGAATGCTTGTTCTAATGAAATCTGTTGTATGTGAGAAAACAGTGGCAAATGCTATTAAAACTTTTAAGAGTGAGTGTTCTCCTCTGACTGTGTATGGTAATACGTTTAATTTTTTTTAATAATTCCAAGCATTTATTTTTGTAGTAAGGGAAAGCCTAATCTGGAAATGTCACTTCTAAGAGTGCCAGATGTATGAAATATATTACATATAACCTGTGGCGAGTAGGTAAGAAGGATTCACAGTGCCAGATGAATCAAAAGAAGAAATATAAAGTATAAATGATGTCAGATGAGATTACAGAGAATATAA
Organism: Protopterus annectens; assembly: GCF_019279795.1. Taxonomy (NCBI): domain Eukaryota; kingdom Metazoa; phylum Chordata; order Ceratodontiformes; family Protopteridae; genus Protopterus; species Protopterus annectens. Next base: position 1,842,266,635 of record NC_056739.1, read on the forward strand.
CTGTTACTTGTATGTTTAAAATATTTCAGAATCAATGCATGGGTATACACCTTAAGGTGCAGGAAACCCTTATATTGAGTGTAGGTACACGCAAATAAAACTAGTCATGGGTTGTTTCCACCATTTCCCATTCTGAATAGCTGCATAAAATTATGTTGAATTTTATACATTTAAGTGGAAGCTCTTATAAAATATAGGTGTCTAGCAAAATTAAAGTACATAGGTGCTGATATAACTTCTGCTGCAAGTGTTCTGCCTAGTGAAAGGAAATAGCTCACTTCAAAGCATGTACTTGCATATGGGAACAGTGCCATGGCCTTTTAATATTTAACTCAGTCATGTCAGTAGATTGTTATGCAGTTTAACACCAAAACCATTTCAGCTAACCATTATACCATTGTAGCTCCAGGATAGATAATAGATTCTGCAGCTGGATTGGTGGTGAAGACTTCAAATTTAGAGACATTCATTTTAATAATGGACATCCTAGAGAAGTGGTGGCATAAGTTAAGGTAGATAAATTGCTATATTCAGCATTAGATATCTGTGAACAGCAATAACAGTGTGAATGTGAGCCCTACCAGATAAATCACAAGTGATATCAGCGTATGTAGTGAACAGTTCGCTCACCACGAGTAGCATAGGGGAAAAGAAGCCATCTTGACATGTACTCTTCTCTAATAGAAAGGCAAAGATCAATCTTGGTTGGCTAGGACAATAGCCTGGGGAAAGCTGCACAAAGCAATGGCTGCCTGAATAGCAGTGTTTGGTATACCAAACTGTCCTTGGATGCACCTCAAATGATTCTATAATGAGTCAAAGAATTTTTCTCAGTTCATTACAGCTGTAACCATGGGGACAGAATCTGTCCATGCCACTTGTAACATTAATGACAGATCAGAGAGGGAGACAGTAGTACTACATCCATATATAAACCCATCCTTTCTAGGGTTAATCAGAAATTGTACAAGTGGTTTAAGTTTTGTGACGAAAATTTACATTAAGCTTCATTTAAAAAAAATAGTAATAAAATGGGCTTATGGTACCTAACCTACACTAGATTAATCCTTACTGAGCTTGTGAAGAATCATGATCAGAGACAACTTACACTGCTGTTGGATGTCATTAGTAGAAAAAAAATTAGAAAAAGAAGAGTAATTATGTATATGTTCTGCAAATGGGAGAGGAAAGGAAGGCTGTGTGATAAAGTTTACAATGAATGAGGAGTATTTTTAAGAAAAAAAATCTGCAAATAGGATGGAAGTGTTATTTACTGAGTGCATGGGTGGAGGGAGTGAGAGGTGGAATAATTATAAAGATGATAGCAGGAATGCTTGTAAGATGGATTACATGTTACGTAGCTAAGATATTAGGAAGAAGTGAAACAGAAAGAATGGTGCTGGTGAGAATGGAAAACAGGACAATTAGGACGATTCTTAAGAAGGAGGATTGGAAAAAAAGATGAGAAATTTCGGAAAGTAGGAGATTACTTATGTGGGGAAGGTGAAAACTAAGGAGATCAGGCATGGATGAAGAAAGGTTGACAGAGGAAAGGAAGTACCTGGCCAGGAAAGGCAAAACAAAAGAAAAGAGGGATGTAACCATATTTAGTTATAAGGAATATCAACTAAACAAAACATGATGAGCAGTTATAATTAAATATTGGAGTTCTGACGAAGTTCTATGTGATGTATGGAACAAAAGTGCTAAACTTGATCTAATAAATTTTGGGTTTGAAATACTGTTGCCTCATTCTTGGTACCGCAGGATTTATCAGTTTTTGATGAGCAGTTATGTTATTTTTATGAAGTTGACCTGTTCAAGGATTGCATCTAGATGCATTATTGGTGTTAGAAAATAAAATCTGAAAAAAAAAAGAAATATTAAGTTTTCACGTCATTTTCTTAGGGATTACAATGCACAAGATTTTAAAACTGTTTTCAAAGCAAGTTTAAATCTAAAGCAAAATAAGACAAGATAGGGCCTGATTGCAGATGTTATTTCAGATTTATTAAGTATGAAAAGGAGTATATCATGATAAGTCACTGCAGAAACAGCAGTAAAAACCCTGCTCAGCACTCTTATATAGGTTTGGCTGAGATCCACACACTGCTATTTGCAACTTTCTGAGCTTTGCATGAGGAATATGAAATCCCACCTCCTAATCTAATCTGTGAAAACTTACTACCCTTGGACCTCCAGGTCAGGAAAAGCATTCAGTTAATTAATTGACTGCATATAATTTCCTTGGAAGGACAATCTACTCTAATAATTTCTAGTGACTTAGGAGCTCATATTTAACTTTTATTTTCCACTTAATTCCTATATGATCTGAACACACGTTTGGTTCTGTAGTATAGTATAAACATTATTATATCTGTTCTTGACAGTGCTCCATGTAACATTTTTATTCCATGTACCAATTTTATATGTTGATAATAAACATGTCTGAAACACAGAGAGTAATTTTTGAGCTTATTGGTTAGAAAAATGTATATTGCCCAGTTTACAACAGGCATAGTTGGATCACCAGCTATTATCATCCTGTTATACTTTGCCATCTTGGGTAAAACCTTAAGTGATTGCTACTGTTCCTTTAAACCTTGATTAGGATTTCTGTCAACAAATAATATTTTAATTGGGTTAGGTGTTGTCATCAGTTTGACAATGATATTCCTCTGTACTCATCTACTGTTATTTGTATAGCTTGGTAAATATTCCTAACATAAACGGAAATTCTCCTACTACTTATTTCTGTAGGATAGTTATAATAACTTATGCAAACATGTATGCTAAATAAAAGATTGGTAGTATATCTTGTCTCAGAGATGACACCTGGATCTATATCATTTAATTTTAGAAATCCTTCCAGACATATGTCTGTCTAGATTTTTGCAGAATGTCCAGATTTTTTGTGGCATTTTTTCATCTGTTCTTCATATAATCTGCGGTTTTGTGACAGTTAAGACTGAATTCTTTAAATAATGATATACATTTGAATTTTAGACTTAATATATTTTAGAAAATGCACACTAACACAACATCTGGTATTCTAGCAACTTTTTAAGTTTATAAAAGCAATACTTAAAATCTGTCACTATTTCTGGGCCTTTGTTCCCAGATTATTTTAGGGTTTGTCAAGATTTCTTGCATCAAGAGGTTAAGAGGCATGCTTCCATTTCTGGCTGCTTATTATTCAAACCCTGAGCATTAGTAGCAAAACAATTATTGTCCAGGTCCCCTTCAAGAAACACATTACACCGAATGACATTTGACGACCTTTATTAAATTTCCATAAACATAAATGTTAATCAATATTCATTCATTTCAACCAAACATGATACAGGTAAAATAACATCCATATAAAATTATCTTAGGACAGGACTGCGTAAACCAACTCATCCTGATCAGTAAGCAGCATCCATACCTCCACTCACTTACTTATTAAGCAGCGCACCTGCTCACTTCCATTACCATTTATTGGTACTTATCAAGCAGCGTACCCACTCACTTTCATTACCATTTATTGCATTATACCATCAGTCCAATAAGCAGCTTCACCCGCTTGCTTATATACTTATCAAACAGCGCAACCACTCACTTTCATTACCATTTATTGCATTATACCATCAACCAAATAAGCAACTTCCTCTGCTTACTTATGTACTCAAGCAGCGTAACTGCTCACTTTCCTTTTTAAACTTATTGAATTGACCATCCAGCAACAGAGGGGGAACAGAAGAGGGCAAGCCTGCCCCTCTTCTCCGCCCATCAGTCCGACCAAGCTGTTTCCCCTCTCTGCGGCACACTTCCAGCAAACTAAAAACCATTACAGCATCCAGCCAGATATTATTCGGTGTACCCCGTCCCCACTAACCAAGGTAGGTAGAGTTAACTCCTAAAACCCTATCACATAAAATAAACAATTACCAAAACAACTGAAAACAAGACACTGACCCTTCACCTATGCTAAGATCACCTGGCATTGCACTGCACATGAGCTAACTAATCCTCACTTCATGACCAATGGCAGCTCCGCAATGACTTCAAGGGCATTATAAAAACCACGCAGAATCAACTGCATGCCATCTTGCCACATTGTAACCCCATTTACCATCCAGTCCAATAATAACCAAATGAGCTCTTCTTAATGCCAGAGCAATAACAATACTAATAATTCCCCCATCACTACCAACCAAACTAGTATCATTAAACTCCCGTTGTCTAGCAATCCCACCATTACACTATCTCTTACAAGCAATAAAACAGCTCAGTCATCATGGCATGCTAGCAACTCAACAAAACAAGCCATACTATTTCAATATTAAACCCAATTCCATACCATCATACCAATGAGATCTCTTTAACGCAGGTGCAATATCAATCCAGACATTAAACCAACTAGCCTTTATAACATGAAATGATTAAACAACCATCATGGCATTGTTAGCAGCCCCAACCACCGTCAGCCCTGTAAATTCCATATTCGCAACTGGAAACAAACCATAATCCCCCAACAAGCCCAATGAACCTCCTACACCAGCTAACGCAAACACCCAAAGTAAAATAAATACTCCATGTCCCCTCAATCCTCCTCCCTCACACAAGCCATTGACTCAACCCTCCAGCTTATAAACCTTATCACATACATAGCCAAAATGATGAACAGGCCAAATGACTGAAAGTAAACCCTTAATCCCTCCCTGATGTTAACCCAATGCCCCCTAAAACCAGACAAGGACAAACGCCAACTAAACTTAACAGCAGCCTTATCATAGATCACGAACCTTCCTGTCATCCCTCCAACTATCCAATACGAGAGTAGCACCTAAGAATCATCCTTGCCCTTGCTGGCCCTCACCTTTCCATAATGACTAACCACAGCCATAACAAATGCCACAAATACACCCCTAAACCCCACAGCTATAAACGTATAATCAAAATAAAAATCCCTATAAACTACCCTATCCATCTGCCGCAAGGGCTTATCAAAAGAATTAAGCCACAAGCAACAAAACTGATAAACTACACCAACTATTAACCTTACCAAAGTAACTCACTCATACTGGCCAAAATAAACATGTCCTCCATCTGCAAGAAATCACCACTGCCGCAACTGTAATGTGCCTTAATGACCATTGAATAAAATTGCCTACTACACTATAGCCTCTCCAGCACTCAAAACATCCACAAAACAAAAAACATTAGCTTTCAAGTCCATTTCCATCACAGCATTGACTGTTCCTCAATCAGCACTCCATCTGTGATCTCAATGTGCCCACCCAAGTGATCAGGACTTCCATTTAAACATGCATCCAAATTTAAACATGCAGCAAAACCACTCTCACTATGATGCCATCTAATGTATGTGATCTATGTCTTCCCATACAAATATGTCAAATATTAAGTAACTAGCAACTTAGCAGCATGGAAGGAAAACCCAGGAGTACCCAATGAAACCCACACAAATGCAAGGGGGGCATGCAAAGCCCACAACACTGGCCCACAGCCGAGAATCGAACTGGAGAACCTCTAGCTGTGAAATGACACAAACCGCTGCACCACTGCATCCCATGATGCTTAAATAATAGAGCTCTTAATCCTACCATGGATTGTACCTTATCCTGCATCACAAACAAAATGGTCATAAAACATTAATACTTATGCTAGAGTAAACAAGTTGGTTGTGTTTCATAATTCTGGACTGTCACGGGTTTCTTCTTCTTCTGGATCACTGTACTTGCCTTTTCATCCATCCATTTCTGATTACTCACCCAATGACCCCACCACTTAATCGACACCAAAGCATGATCATCTGTGAATTCATTGTATCTCACCACTGAAACTCAGCACACCATCATCTACAAAGAAAAGGCCAAAATTAAACCCTCTAATAGGAATGAGAAGGCTCGACCTTATACCCACCTATTCCAAATTACAGCCATAGTGTTCCAGGACCCCAAAGCAGACACTTGGGCCTTAGTTTCCTGTTAATTTATTTTTTTATTAGAGACTATTGCTCAGTTTGCACTCTCCCACTCAGACCTCTTTGTGCACCACTCTAGTGACCAGGACATCAACTGCAATAGGCACCAACACCTCTCAAACCCATTTCCTTCTGTCCTTCTCCGCATGTCCCATCTGCAAAAAAAAATCAAAAGTTTAGTACAAAGCTATAGGAAATAGGGGCACAGATTAAATATTACTATCATTCTTAATAATGAATTTTGTAATCTCTCCTTTGATAATCACATTGCCAAAGTGGTTAGAAAATCCTTCTATGTGGCCCACCTACTCAAAAAAAGGTTTGCATCCAGATCAAAAGAGGTCATTGTGCCCTCTACTCATCACTCATCAGACCCATCATAGAGTACAATGCCCCATTTGGGATGTACCTTACAAGACATCTGCAACAGCTGGAAAGACTACAGGAGTACCTCACCAAGAGAATCACTGGCCTCAAACAGATGCCTTATGCAGCTCGACTGAAGAAACTCCAGCTGTACTCGGTTACATACCGCCTAATCAGAGGTGATCTCTGCCTGACATACAAGGCCATGTCCAACCCAGAATTGATGGACATGCTCCACCTAAAGAAATCCTTATCCCCTCGAGCCACACACTATAGGGATCTAAACCTCACTACAACAATAAATAGGACGTGCTGGAGGGATAGATTCCTGTTGCAGAGACTTCCCATGCTCTGGAACAAATGCAAGGGGGGCACGCAACACTCTTCAAGAGAAACCTTGACAAGTGGATGGGAAACAGAAAGTTTATCCCGGGGGTCACTTCAGTGGTTCTGCTGGACAGAGGAACAGGGAACTTATCTAAGGGGGTGGCGAAAGCCAACACATTCTGGCTAGGCTTATAAATGCCTTCAGGCAGATAGCCTAGTACCTACCTATGAACTTATGAACCTATATACCTATATAAAGGATTTACAGTACGAAAACTCAAATGTATGTCATTAGTGACTACCTTCCTCAGGTACTCTCCATGTTTTGCCAAACCACCACTTTTCTTTATGAAAAAAAACAGTAAAACAAATAAGTTTATATGAAACCCTCCCTCATTCCCTTTAGCAACTGAAAGAGTTAACCAATAACATCTCGATTGTGTATCACCCTACCATATTTAGTAGTTTAATTAAGTACCGTCCTGCCAACCATGGTCCCCTCACTGACATCACCATGGCTGTCTTAAAATCCACCCATGCTGTACTGTCATGGCTCACTGATCATTCCGCTATCCATACAAAAGTAAAGGCTAGCACAAGGAAACAGTACAAGAGTCAAGTCCCCTGCTCTCAGCTGTCAATCATAGTAGGCAACAGCTCCAAGCATGTAACCAATGCAGTGACAAGATCTTTATGAAGGAAAAAAAAACTGCATGATAAAGAGAATAGATTCAAGCAGCAATGTATGTACAGCATATTGGACACAGAGATTTAACTGCATAATCCTATCTTGAGGAGTAGCCAGACAAAATACTTAAAAGCTCTATATTATGAGGAATTCCACAACTCCCCTCTCGAACAAACTGTTCCTCATCTGGATTTGTTATAATGTGATATACTACTGCTTTACTGTCGACCCAGCTGGAGCAAAGTATTCACTGATGCAGACTTCCTCATGTAAAACTTCAGAAAGAACATGGAAACCAACTGATTATATAAAAAGGTTGACATACGTTACTTATAACACTGCATTAACCAACTGCATAATATAACCTGCTATAGTACTCAGCAAACCAGTAGAATACAATGAAAAACACAAAGCAGTAAGTACTAATTTACCTCGAGGAGGGTAGATGACAGTGGTGCCACCGAAAAGGGGAACAGTTTTTTTTTTAATAGCATGAATTTTCTGAGGGTATGAAGTCTGAAACTCAAATGTCTATCATTATACTCTGACTTCAGCCCTCAATACTTGTCAAATAATTGTCAAAAAACCACACTTCTATGAGAAATGGACCAACATATGGGGCAAAATATGGCCATTCTACAAAAATCTGCACAGTTGAAAGGTATGAGTAAAATGTCTGAAACACCACTGCACCACTGCCCAATAACTTCCAAACAGATTATCCCAGTAATCCACAAACACCACAAATTTCAGCAAGGATCACCAAAAACATCTGTGCAAAGCAGGGCCACCTCCACCACGATCACACCAATTAAATTGTGATTACGGGAGGCCACCTCCTCAACCCCCTTTGTTAAAGCATGCACTCATAAAACGGAGTGTGTTCATTAGAAGAAGAAAGTGCACCAACCCCGCCCCCCCACCCGTCAGTCCTTATGGGTAAGCCTTCCAACATGGCAGAAAACTGCAACTCACAGTCAATGCAAACCCAGATAGTTGCATCAGCTCCTTGAAACTTCTGTACCTTGCATTTTCACTAGCCCATAAGCACCTGTTCATCATCTTCCCCAGGCACCTACAGCAATATTGAAAACCTTGTGTATTCTACCCCCCATTGACGCCAAGATACAAAAAAGTATAATTGTACAACTCCGCCAATTATACTGCCCAAAACATCCTTGAGTTCCATAATGGTCTACTCTCAGAACAATTTCCTCATGCTTGCATATTACAACATGCGATACATGAACAGACAGACCCAGCCAAAAATACCAGCCTCTGCAAATACACCTGCAAACTCTCCATAAACATAACATATATTTAAGCAAGTATATCCATGCATGTTCCTCAAACTTAACGCTCCTTTCTCGCCCACCAAAGGAGCAGTGACACTGCGAAAGTTGAACAAAATTTCAGCTCCCCATCCCAACGGTCAACGATCATTTAGTGATCCCAAACCTCCATCCATTACCTGTGATCTGCCAGCAAGGTACCATTCCTTATGCAACAGCTCCAAAAACATACCTCTGACCCCAACAGTGGACTGCCAAAGACAGCAATCCCCATGAGGTTGATTGAATAATAGCTATTGCATTAGGATGAATTTTCTGAATGGTATGAAATCTTAAACCAAGTATCGTTCATTATTTTCTAACCTAAATATTTAATGATTTGCTATTAATTTGCCAGAAAACCATAATTTTATGAACATGTACCAAAATATGAGGCAAAATCTGGACATTCTGCTAAAATCTGTGGAGTTGAGAGGTATGGCTCAGATCCAAGATGTGCAACCCCCACAACATGTTCGACACAACTGCTGGGCAGCTCCCGTTGTCATACTATGCATGCTCTGTGTGCCCCTAAGCACTGGAAAGGCCATGGATTCTACCAACATGAATGACAACTAACTAGAAAGGAGAAAGGAGGCTATAGCAGAAAGATCACCCTTCGTACCAGTGGAATAGAAAGCTACTGTTATCCTAACCTCTTGGTAGCTGACAAGGCTCTTCAGAGTGTTTTTTTAATGACATTGTAATTTATTTATTTATTTATTTTATATATAAGCAGAGCTCCCTCCCCGAGTAATGAAACCGACCTACATCGGCCACTGTCAAAGTACTCAAACCTGCCCCCATACTGAAATACTAACAGAGTAACTGTACAACGCATGATCACAGCTCCTACTCAAACTATTAGATTACCAAACCCTACAACCCCAGAAACTGCACGGACATGCACAATATTGGGGAAAGGGAAAAATACACCCTACCCACCAATGATAAAGCTATTAGCACCCTGCTCAACGCCAAAAGCATGTAGTCTAACGAGGACAACCTTGCAAGGAAAACACCATCAAAAAAAAAAAAAAACCCTGCAACCCAAACTTTACTTCTCTGTCTAATTCAAAGCCCGACTAACTAACGCCAAGAGGAAAATGTTTAATTACCTGTATACATCACCAGCTTCGTCACACTAACCAGTAACTCAAGGCCTACCTGTTCCCCAGGAATACCAACAGGTCATCTCGGACGTCACTTGCCCTTAGCAAGTCCACACCAAAATGTGAATCCTATTTCAGTTACACACTTGCCTAACTTCCTTTAAGCCCCTCCCTACCCCTACCTCACTTCTTCCCAAACCTCATCCATTCCTATTTAACCCTGTCCTCCCCCTATCCTCCCAAATCCTACTACTCTAACTAACCCCCCTCTCCACCTTGAAGATGTATTTTATTTTCACTAGATCTTTTTTATATTCTTACGAGTGGTGGTTCTAAATATCTTTATATATCTACTAAGTACATTTCCTCAAAAAATGTTCTCTTATCTCTCACAGAAAATGGTTCATTGATGCCATAATTCTTCCATACTCATAATTTATGTAATTTATATGTCATTGGCATCTTCATAGTTCACTGTTTATTGTACTACCATTTTGTAAATTCCAATGAAAATAACACAATGTCAGAAGAATATATGTAAGGGACACTTTTCACAGTCTATTCCACGTGCCAGATTATTTTGTTCTTTTCCTAAATTTAAATTTCCTGCTACAATCAAAATTTCCCCTATTCTTTATTTTAGGTTAGAAAAAAGTATTGAAACTATGCCATTTATATTTCATAATGTTGCTACTCTCAAGCAAGACACTGTAATCAGAGATTCTCTGCTTAGCTTCAAATCACCTATAACTAAGATCATTTTCCTTTGTAACATATTAAAATAAACCTTTCTCAGTATTCTAACTATGTCAATATACTTCTTGTATTGCTATCTCAATTTGTATAATTGAACGTTTTTCACTATTACATATAATCAATTTGTCTAATTTCAAAATGTCTGAAATATTACTCCTTTCTAGTGAATTCCTTCTCTTTCTTCATCTTGTAACTAATTTAATTTGGTGTACACCTCCTTCTCCCGTACCGCGAAAAACACCATTAATTGTATGCTATATATGCATTCTGTAGTGCTCTCTTAGATTTCCTGGTCTTTTCATCCTTATTCATATTTTATGCTTGTAAGGTCTCTATAATAAAAGTACACATTTGTTAACCAAGTAGGCCCAATGGACACACAGTCCCTTTTCAAAGGTGACTTGGGAACAATGTCTGCTTAAGTGGCTTGTTCATGCCAATGTTGTTGTGTCTTTCGGCTTTTCCTGGTTAGGGGTCACCACAGTGGAACTCCGGTCCGCTAATGATTGGCAGTAGATTTTTACGTGCCGAGTTGCCAACTCTGACGCACAACCTTCAACGAAGGTACGCCCATTCATGCATGTCTCCGCACAGATGATGCTCTAGCTGAGAATCGAACAGGACAACGTCTTACTGTGAGGCGACAATGCTACTGCAGCACCACCACCACAGTTTGGCTTGCTCATGCCAATATAGTAGATAAATAAGGTCTGAGGGATTCAAACCCTGTACCACAAAACTACAGCTCATAGCCCTGACCTTCTGCACCAACTGCCAGACGTAACCTCAGGTGATATACTATTTTCAGTAAGTCTTTGTCTTAGCTGATATTTTTTGATTATGTATTATATTTACATGTTCATGTTTAATATTAGTGATTGTTTCCTCTATGTGCTCTTTTGACATTCTATTGTCTCTGTACTTAGTACCATTATATTTACTACCTACACAGTTAAATACATGTGAGTTCTCCTTTCTTTCATAGTTGTCTATATTTGCATGAATTCATGCTATTTTAACAATGAAGCACATTTTTCACAAAAGTTATCCTACTTTCTTATAATACCATTGTCATCTGTTAACATTTTCCATATCCTACATTGTTTTATGTAATATCTTTCTATAAGGTTATGCCAATAAACCTCATTCATTTTGTTCATTACTATTGGCTTAAGCTGTAAACAGATAAAAAATTATTTTCATTTTTTTTTTGTACTGCTTCTTTATTTTATTTCTGAATTGGCCTTTTGTAATACTGTTTTTAATCACAGTTACTCAACTGTTGGTCTTAAAATTGTATAACTCACTTGTGTGTCATCTTCCACTGGCACTTGTTCATGTCCAGGTCTGTCCGGTTTATATTACCTTATCGAAAGCTGCTAAGAGTGACCACTCTTTGATCGACCCCTAAATAACGAATGGACTAAATAGTGAAGACACAGGAAAGTGATCTTTTTCCCAGGGAAAAAAATTGCTGTTTCACCAAAAAAAAAAATGCAAACAAAACATAAAGTGAGGGGCTTCGCACCCCAAACCCCCCCCAATGTGGGAGGTTGTGCCTCCCACATAACCCCTACTTAAATATACCAACTCCGAGATCACACCACAGTGGAGGAAATGGCAAACTCCCAAAAACAGCCCAGCAGTTTTTTTTTTCCCTGGGAAAAAAATTGCTGTTCCGTGTCTTCACTATTTAGTGGGTTCAACATTTTGGGTGCAATTGGTCAAATGCAGCAATGGGTAAAAGTGCTCCTTGATATTTTGGACTGTGCAGTTAAGTAGCCAGAGGCCATTCTCCTCTGCTAGACTAATGCAAAATGCATACCTAGGAAATTTGTCTTGGTTTTTTTTTCCAGAGCAGGGTTACCTAGGGAAGTAATCTTTGACCAGGAGACTCCATTTATGTCTAGAATAATGTACCAGCTGTGTCAACACTTTAAAGTCAAACAATTAAAAATGTACAGAGATATGGGTTAGTGGAATCTTTTTGCAAGTGCATCATTGCAGACAGATACAATAGTGGTGCATTTTAAATGAGCATTATAATACATGCAGAGAAAAGTTATTGAGGCATATGGTAAAAATTGAAGTCAGTTAATATTGTACCCCCTGTAAAGTACTACACATCTCAAGTGGGTTCAGTCATTTTGAGTTGTTTGATAACAAGTACTAGGGAACTTTGGAAGAAAACAAAACCCAATTTAAAAATGTCATAAAGAACTCTACCATCTTACAAGGTAGACTAAAACTGGTGATGCTCATTACATAGGAGCCCAGCAGCTCAGGTTACACAAAAATGTGGTGTAAAATGTAAATGCATGGAACAGAATATTCAAAGTTGTAAAGCTGATGTTAGTTTTAGTCCCCTCCCCAGAAAACAAGTTGCTGTCTAAATGTCATGGTCCATCTGACACACTGAAAAAATGAAATGATGTAAACTACAAAGTTATAAGGAATGGTAAAAGAAGACTAGAACAGATATATTAGATCAACATTCTGAAATTTTGGGAAGAAATGCTGACCTTAATAGTTAGTTTAATTCCAGATATTGATGAAACTGGTAGAAAAATGACCTCTTCGACTGCAATGCTGGTATCTGACACACTGCCTAAGTGATAAAAATAAGAAATATGGTAGTTTCTCTTATAAACATGAATGTGTTTTCAAAACTACCTGTCAGAAGAGACATGACTCAATACCATAGTGAGACCATTCCAGAAGAAAACATTAAGGAACACCTTATAGAAAGCCAGAGTCACAGAGAAATACTGTACAAGAAGAACAGTGGAAATGCTTAAGATGGGGTGATATAACCCAGACCTTGATGGGACAAACAGATTATGCAATAAATTCTATTTGACAGCTACCCAATGTCCAGAGTAGATGATATCACAGAAAGGTTGGGGGAAGACAATATTTTTAACCACATTATATTAGACAAAGGGAACTGTCAAACTCTCTAATAACTGAACATGTCTAGCCCAGAAGGCTTCTCCCAGTATATTGCCCTTCTTTTTTGACTACATAGAGGCCTTGCAACCTTTCAAAGATCAACATAAGTCATAAAGCAACATGTAAAAAATGCTAATGCATATCCAGATAATGTCAAAATATATTCTGGTTGCAACTCCTATATAGTTAAGGGAAAGGCTGTGATACACTTTGTCAGACAAGCCAGGTTAACCGTTGATGACTCCAAGAACACGTTAGTACAACACAAGTGAAATACTTAGATTATATAATGGGTAGTGGAATTGTTAAGCCCCATAAAGAAAAGTTAGATGAAGTGAGAAATTGGCTTATTACAGGCAGTAAGAAGCAGATGAGTGAATTCTTGGTGTAAGCTGGGTAATATCAGAAGTCTGTACACCATTTTTAAATGTATAACATGCCCCTTACAGATTTGGGAAAAGTGAAGATAACCCTTAAGGTAACGTGGACACTAGAGGCAGATCATGCCTTTAAACAGTTGAATTAAGTGTTATGTTTGAACCTGTCTTAATGCCCCTAGATATCATAGTTCATGTGAAGACTGGTAGAGATGGATGAAGGCTGCCAGCCTAGCCAGATAGAATTGTGCATATAATTCGATCATTTGTAAATATGAATGTTGAACTTAAAACAATGTGGCAACATTGCCATTTGCTGTAAAAAAAGCTAAGTCAAGCATTTCTTGTTAGTCCTTTGAAATTAAAATTATTTCATCACTGCCTTTGATGTTTTACAAGTCAGCTCTAGTCCGGCTGGATGAAGGCTTCCTGCCTATTGTTTTAAGGCTAAAGTTAATGACCAGAATTTACATGTGGAATGTCCTTTATTGCTCTAAGTGTAAAATAATGTAAATGCATTTTCTGATTTTATCACACTTTTCCCGATTCCTAGAATACTTACACAAAATAAAATTTTTGGAATGTGGGAAATAGATTCATGGAATACTAAGGGGCTCCAGAACTTGAAAAAGAGGAAATTGTTTCTTCATTTATTTCTGCAAGCTAAGGCATGTTTTATATTACTTCCGGAAACTCATTTTACCAATGATCAATGGACATAAATTAGAAAGAAAAAATGGATAAGAGAAATTATAGCCTCGGAAGGTAAAACTAATAGTGCGGGAGTTGCGATAATTATAAAAAATCAATATCAAGACAAAATTTTAGATTCTAAAACGGATAAAGAAGGAAGATGGTGCTATGTGATTCTCTCTTCTACTCTTTATTATAAACCCATCATACTTCTTAACATATATGCATCATGTAAGAATCAACATTCCTTCTTAGCATCACTTTATCCTATTTTAAACAAATATAATAGCCACTATATAATAATAGGAGGGGACTGGAATGTCTATCAGAATCCTAAATTGGATAAATCAAGTCCACAAAGGTCATTTAATAGTCAAGTAGTATTAACATTAAGTGAACTCAAGTATGACTTTAAATTATATGATCCCTTTAAATGTGTAAACAATCCTCTTAACACAAATAGCTTTGCATTTTATTCAACTTGTCATAAAATGTGGTCTAGAATAGACTTTTTTCTAATTTTGGAAACACTGATCAATTTTGATCCCTAAGTATCTATACAAGCTCGCTATCTATCAGATCACTCTAAAAGTACATTAAGTTTTGCCAAAGACCTTAGAAACAGTCTATCACACAGGGGCTATAATTGGTCCTTAAATCCAAACTTGTTAAATAAAAAAAGAACTAATCCAGGAAATTCAAGACATTCTCAATTCCTTACTGGTTAAATTAGCCAAACAGCAACATACACCTGATATTGAATGGGTGGCAACTAAAGCTCAAGGTTTCCTTCAAAATGCCTCTTATTATAAAAAAATTCATCTTAGAGAAGAACAAATCTTAGAGGCTAAAATCAAAATGCTAGATCAGGAATTAATGCAAAATCATAACACACAAACAGAAACGGAATTATTCAAATGTCAGAAAGACCTTTTCTTGATCCAGAATAATAGGTTAGCATTTCATGAAACTAAAATGCTTACAAGATATACTAATCATATTCAAACTCCATCAAGGGCTTTAGCAAGAATTATTAACCAACCTAAATCACCCTGTCACATTACGGAAGTACACTACAAGGAAAAATATATACGAAATCTGAAGATATTATCAATACCTTTGAATTGATACACTCTCAAATTTATGGTGATCAAGATGAGTCAGGTACAAATGAGACTAATAATGATTTTATACAAAAAAATTAATTTCCCAAAAATAGATGATAATTTGCAAAAATATTTAATTAAACCAATTTCCAATGAAGAAATAACAACAACAATTAAAAAGTTGAAATCCCACAAAGCACCGGGCCCTGATGGTCTTACTCCAGAGTTTTATAAAGCATTTTGTAGTACGTTTGTTAAAATACTATCATATACATTTAATTATATAATTAATAATAAAATCAATGACCCTCACTTTAATGCATCCAAAACAATTATAATACCCAAAGAAAATTCGGATCACCAAAACCCAAATAATTATAGGCCCATATCACTCTTAAATATTGATACTAAAATTATGACTTCTATTTTAGCTAATAGACTGAAGAAAATAATGAATTTAATCATTTCCAATGAACAAGCTGTTTTTTTTAACTTCTAGGCAAACCAGTGACAATACTTTAACACTCCATACATTAATTTCTTATGCCAATCAAAAGAACTTAAATTTGTATGCACTTATTATTGATGCACAAAAAGCCTTTGATAGAGTTAACATAAAATTTCTATTTCATATTTTACCATGTTTTAATATACCACAAGAATTCATCAGAACATTACAAATATTATATAATAATCCCTATACAACTTTATACATCAACAAGATTTTTTCCAAAAGAATACAAATTAAAAATGGAACCCGTCAAGGCTGTCCTCTATCCCCTTTATTATTTAATTTATATTTAGAACCTTTATTTTTACATATTAAATAAAATGTATACCATAATGCCCCAATACTTTATGGTACCAAGATTTCTATGGCAGCTTTTGCAGATGACCTCAATATATACTGTACAACACCAGTTGCGGATACCAAAAAATTACTAACAGCTGTTGAAGATTTTGCAGTAATATCTAACTACAAAATAAACCTTAAAAAAACAATTTATTTCCTTTAAAACTCCGAAACCCTTTTCGCTTTTACCATTGGTAGGGCAAGTAAAATCTGAAGAAAAGATTAAATAGTTAGGTATTACATTTTCCACAGGTAATAAGGACTTTTATATTAATAATGTTAAACTAATTTGGGAACACATTCTATCTGACCTAAGGAGATGGAAAAACTTGAAATTATCACCACTAGCAAAGGTCTCAATTATTAAAATGAATGTATTACCTAGGCTGTTATATATCTTCAGATCTACTCAAGTTCTAATCCCTAAGAAATTCCTTAAACAAATTCACACGGAATCTGCTAAATTTATATGGGAACCAAGGAAAACTAGAATTTCATACGACAAATTGATGACCCCAAAAAGTAGAGGTGGTTTAGGATTACCCAATTTTGAAAAATATTACTTAATAATAAATGCTAATAGAATTTTAAGAATTGCTAATTATGAT
Organism: Protopterus annectens; assembly: GCF_019279795.1. Taxonomy (NCBI): domain Eukaryota; kingdom Metazoa; phylum Chordata; order Ceratodontiformes; family Protopteridae; genus Protopterus; species Protopterus annectens. Next base: position 1,842,283,790 of record NC_056739.1, read on the forward strand.
ACACGTAGTAATAATTGGTCCACTAACTGGTTAAAATTGAATTAACATGCTGAGAGTCTGAATATTAATCCTAAAGCATTACCTTTTTTAAGAAAAGATACTTTTAAATCATTTGCTCTAATCGAGCATATTAAAATATATACAACATTATTACAAAATCTCTTTAGTTCATTAAATGTTATCCAACACATGATGATCTTACAACCTTTTCATAGGAATCCCAACCTGAGAATTAATAATCAATTAATAGATCTAAAAAATGTTCCACTTATAATAAATTTAATGCTACGTGATATATACCCTTATTTGAATTATTCGGCTCATGAATTAAGACAGGAAATGAACCTTCCCAAATCATATTTAATCATATTGAGACAGATTAAAGATCTATCTATAAGCTACTTTAAAGATTTAAAAAATAATGATGAGGACTTAACGAAATGTATAAATTTATGGCAAACCCTCTTACAAGATACTAAGTTCATAACATCTGCATATAAACTAATGAAATACTTTAAATGTCAAGATCATGTCCTTTTGTCAAATTATTTGAAAGAAAAAATACCATTGATTGAAGAAAATAAAATATTAAAAGCAATTAATTTAACAATAAAATCAATTTCCCTCCAAAAGTTAACATTTACCCAACTCATGACACTTAATAATGCATACTATGCATGTCTTAGCTTGCATAAATTTAACTCCAAAAATTCTCCTAAATGCCCATATTGTAAAGATGAAACTGCTGACCTCCATCATATGTTCTGGAGCTGTAAATGTATATACAAACTATGGAATTCCTTAAAACTGCAACTGCAAAAGATGGGTTATCAAAATTCAATGCTTTCTTGGGAATTTACTATATTACATATCCCCCCAAATAATCTATCTAGATCCCAAATGACCATACTTACAAATATCTTTTTGTTAATGAAACTCTATATAGTTAAAAATTGGTTGAATCCATCTCAAACTTCATGGGACAACTTCAAGATTTTAGCGATAAAACACATATTAGCCCACAAATTACTAATTAATGATCATACCAAACATATAAATAATCTGAAGATCTGGGAACAAATTTTCAATGTTATATTGGCTTAATGTAAGGAACCCAGGATAACCCTTGGATATAAATACTATAAAGTCAAATTTTATCAGAAATCAAATTATTATAAGATACTATACCTATTGATAAGACTCTTCATATATTCTTTTTTGTTAAAAATGGAAGCATTCATGTATATAGTGTACATATGTTGTAGGATTGTTGTTAGAAGTACTGTTTGGAAATTACCAGTGTATTTCTCGGTCAAATGTTTGTATGAACAAATTGAAAAATAATAAAGAATTATTATTATTAAAAAAAGTAAATGCATTTTCTGTCAGCCTGGGAACTCCAGGAAGTGTAAAAGGATGATGTAATGTTTTAGCAGAACAGCAGTTTCAATTTAAACAGTGAGAACCAGAGATTATTAAGCATTTTTGTCTGACTATCCAACTCAGCACTCTGCCTGTATCTTAAGTAAGTTATCTTAGACTTGTGTTTTCTTTCTTTTAGATTAGCTAGAAAATATAAATATTAGGCTAAGTGTTTTTCTGTAATGTCAAAACTGTACTACTGATTTATTTTAAGTATTTCTGTGTGATCTCTGAACTCTCTTAACTAGCACTGACTGTGTAGTAGAAAGTATTGCCTTGTGGTTTTATTTATTATTAAATATTTTAAAACATTTTAACTGTGGCTGGTTTGTGTAGAGATAATTTAAGCTCTTTAGAGTACTTGCATGCCTTTGGTAAAACTATACATAGCCACTCTAATAACCCTTATGTGAATAGTCACACTTACCAACTGGATAATAATATCACACAGTAATAATCAGGCACCCTTTTAAGGGCCTTTGAGTAGCTGATAATTATTAGTGGGTGGTGGCAGCTGGTACTACTGTATAGTCTGGGTAAAAGGGGCACAGTTAGTGAACCTGTGCCAGCCTTCCCCAGAAGTATCTGTGTGGTTGTGTAAACTCTTACTCAAAGTGTGTGAGTGTCAGCTACTTGGGCAGGGACACAAAGCACTGGTTGGACAGAGAGGGTGCTGGAGATTTTAGCTTGTCCACTAAGCCTAGATCTGGACCCTATAGCTGTGCCAGTGGGGAGTCTTATTGGGGACCTGGGGAGTAAGGGAGCAACCAGCCCCAGACTGACTGTGATCTCTGTGTGCTCTTAAGGGAAATTGCACTTCACTGTGTGTATTTGTTATCCTTTCCTTATATATGAGATGCCCCTGCTGGTTTTAGTGGTGAGGATTGAGGCTCCTTAATTGCTGGGCCAGGGCATGGGTGCCACATATTAATTGGTGGCAGTGGTTGGGATATGCTCACATTTGTGTTTGGCAGAGGTGGGATATCCACACCATATATTAATTAGTTGGCAATCACTAATTGGCTTGTAGTTGTGTGGGTAGAGTGAATCCTGTAGCTTGTGTACAGTGAGCTTTGAAGGTGTTTTGTACTCTAAAACAGCCACACAGTGAATACTCAGAGTTCAGATCACAATTGTTTTATTTCTTTTGTTAGCTTAGCTAATCAGGGTGACCAGGCAGCATGTCAGCAGAGGAGTATGGAAAGCAGACAAGGAGCCAGCTGGCAGAGATGTGCCAGTCTAGGGGACTGGTGCATGGAAACCTGACTATGGCAGACCTGATTGCAGCCTTGGTTACAGCTGCATCAGAAAACACAACCAGGAGGACAATCAGACTGGCTGTGGAGATATAATTTCCTCAGAGAATGTACAGCTCAACTTTTCTGCAGTGGACTTAAAAATCCAGCTGGAGCTAAAGAGGCTTGAGTTGGAGACCAGGCGTGTGAAATTAGAAGCAAATGAGAGATTGCAATGTTTGTAGGCTGAGGAGAATGAGAAACTATTACATCTTCAAGCTGAGGAACAAGAAAGACAGCGGCAGCATGAGAAGGAGATGCTGACTTTTTGCCAGAGTCATGGAGGTAATGGGGAAGGGAGTAACTGGACCCCAGAAGCACAAAAGCTCAGTAAATTTCTTCCGCAGTTTAAAGAGGGGGATAATTTTGATAGTTTCATTCATATGTTTGAGATGGTATGTAAACAGTATGAAGTTGACCAGGGGCTCTGGGTATGGTTCCTGACCCCCTTACTCCATGGTAAATCTATAACTGCATTATCTAAAATGCCTGACATTGCATGTTTTGATTATACTGCTGTCAAGAAATGTCTTTTAGTACTGTTTAAGCTAACACCCGAAATGTATAGGAAAAAGTTTTGTAAGCATAGATGCAAGGCAGATGAAAGTGTGTGTGAATATGTTGCTGAATTGAGCACTTTTTTCCATAGGTGGGTGAGTGGATGTCAGGTCACCACTTTGGAAGGGCTGGTGGACCTTTAGGTGAGGGAACAAGTCCTAAGCACTTTGTCTGAGGACATGAGGATCTGGTTAGCTGATAGACAGTGTGCTACTTCAGATGAGTTGGGGAAGAAGGGAGACCTATACCTGGCAAGCAGAGCATCCCTGCACAGGAAAGGGACCCCCAGTACTGCTCATGGGTCTAAAGGAACTCATGGTGGGCAGCACAGACTGCCCCAACAGAATCGGCCAGTAGCAGGGGAAGCCACTAGTCCAGGTACACATCCAGGAACTAGGGTTAAATGTTTTGAATGCAACAAGTGGGGCCATGTGGCATACAGGTGTCCACAAAGGCAAGGTGGGGAACAGAAGGTGAGGGAGCCAGTAAGTGGGAAACACAAAATGCCAATAGTAGGTTTTCTTGAGACAAGAGGGGTACTAAACTACCATCCTGCAGATGTCCTGATAGGGAAGAATTTGGATGAGGCAGTACCATGTACTTATGCAGTTACACATGGTCAGACTAGGAGACAAGCATGTGGGTCTGGTAGCCTGGAGGAGACCCAGACAGACTGGATACTTGCAGCCAGGACTGGTGAGATGGCCACTTCAGGGAGGGAGCTACTCTGTAGCAGTGAAACTGAAGGTGAGTCACAGCTGCTTGTGGGTACTGATGGTCTCATGGACAGAGTGACTGCAAGGGTAGAGGTGAGTAGTAGTACTCATGCTGACAGTGAGGCACCACTGTCAGAGGATGCCAGACTTCCTGTGGAAGGGGAGCTGGGAAGGGTTACAAGGATAGAGTTGAGACAGGCTCAGCTCTCAGACCCTGCATTGCAAGGCCAGAAGCAGGTAGCTAGGGGAGGCACCTGATTCTCAAGGAAAGGGGGAGTCTGTATACTAGGACAAAGGGTTATTATACAGAGAGTGGATCCCTGAGGGAGGGCTAGAAGGTGAGAGAGTACAGCAGTTGGTAGTACCTAGAGCCTACCATCTGGTGCTTCTAGCCATAGCCCATGATATTCCCTTTGCAAGTCATATGGGCATAAAACATACAAAGAGGTGTATTATGCAGAACTTCTATTGGTCCGGAATTTCCAGAGATGTAACAGGGTACTGAAGGACCTGTGAGCAGTGCCAAAAGGCAGGCAAGGCAGGATACAAGGTGAGAGCTCCTTTGATGCCTTTGCCTGTGATTGAGGAGCCATTTCAGAGGGTAGCTATGGATATTGGCGGTCTTCTGAGTACCCCAAGTTCCACAGGGAAAAAGTATATCCTAGTGGTAGTGGATTATGCTACACAATACCATGAGGAGTGGCTTTTTCCCCCATTGAGGCAGAGAAGGTGGCAGATGCTTTGTTATAGATTTTCAGCAGGGTAGGTTCCCCAAAAGAAATACTGACTGACAGAGGTGCCAATTTCATGTCAGACCTGCTGGCTTGTCTGTGGAAATCCTGTGGGGTGAAGCACATGAAAGCCACCCCTACCATCCCTAGACTAATGGTCTTGTTGAGAGGTTAAACTCTACAATCAAGTCCATGCTATGGGCATTTTCAGATTAGTTTAATAGGGAGTGGGTTAAATATTTGCCCCATCTGTTGTTTACTTACAGAGAGGTTCCCTGGAAATCCACAGGTTTTTCACCCTTTGAGTTGCTGTATGGGCATAGGGTGAGGGGACCTCTATATTTAATTCGAGATGAGTGGGAAGGTGAATGCGATTCTCACAAGGAGTCTGTTGTGGCATACATCCTAAACCTCAGGACAAGGCTCAGGGAACTCATGGGCTTGGCCCTGGGGAACCTTGCAGAAGCTCAACAACAGAAAAAGATGTGGTATGACAGGAATGCTTGAGCTAGATAGTATGCTGTGGGGCAGCAGATAATGGTTCTCATTCCTGTCAGACACAACCAGCTGCAAGCAGCTTGGGAGGGTCCCTCCAAGGTGGTAAGAAAGGTAAGTGATGTTAACTACATGGTGGAACTGCTAGGCAAATGGCAGGGGCACAAATTGTACAATGTTAATATGATGAAATCTTACTATGATAGGGAGGCCCTTGTGCTGAGCATTTGCAGTGGATTGCAGGAGGAGTCTGAGAGAGATCTGGGGACTGATCTCCTCAGTGAGGCTCGGGCTGACACCTCAGTGGAAGGGGTAGCAATGTCCCTACAACTATCTCCTACCCCGGTTAGAGAAATCTGAGCAGTGTTGCAGGAATTTGGGGACATGTTCAATGGGAAACCAGGGTGCACCCACCTAGTGCAGCACCAGGTGGATACAAGACCCCAAAGGCCTATTAGGCAGGCCCCTTATAGGTTGCCTGAGGGAGTCAGAAAGACCCTGAGGGAGGAGGTACAGGAGATGGTGGAACTAGGGGTGATTCAAGAGTCCAACAGTCCCTGGATCTCCCCAGTGGTGCTGGTGCCAAAGAAGGATCACAGCACTAGGTTCTGTGTGGACTACAGGAAATTAAATAGTCACACAGAGTCAGATGCTTACCCCATGCCTAGGACAGATGAGGCCCTAGAGCAGCTGGGTGGGTCTAAGTATCTTACAACCATCAATCTTACCAAGGGTTACTGGCAGGTGCCCTTTACTCCCAGTGCTAGAGAAAAGTCAGCCTTGGTGACTCCTTTTGGCTTGTATGAGTTCACAAAGATGCCCTTTGGGATAAAGAATGCCTCAGAAACTTTCCAGAGGCTGGTAGATATTATCCTAGCAGGTGCAGGAGGGTTTGCCCTTGCTTACCTAGATGATATTGCCATCTACAGCCATTCCTGGCCAGAGCACCTTCAGCATTTCAGGGAGGTGTTGGGCAGAATACAGAGGGCAGGGCTGACCATTAAGCTGAGCAAATGGCAGGTGGGTATGGCAGAGGTCTCCTACCTAGAACAAAGAGTGGGAAGTGGTAAGATAAGGCCAGAACCTGCCAAAGTAGAAGCCATACAGACATGGCCTGCACCTGTTACTAAAAAGCAGGTGAGGCAATTTTTAGGGACAGCAGGGTACTACAGAAAATTCATCCCCAGTTATAGTACCATAGCTGCTTCCCTCACAGACCTGACAAGGAAGAACAGGCCAGATAAGGTAGTGTGGACCCCAGCATGTGAGCAGGCATTCCAGAAGCTTAAAGATGCTTTGGGAGGCCCCTGTGTTAGCCAGTCCAGATTACAGCAAATAATTTGTTGTGCAGGTGGAGGCTTCAAACCATGGGGTGGGGGCTGTACTTAGCCAGATTTCTTTAGAGCGGGAAGAGCATTTATCTCAGTCATAGGCACCAACCCAGGGAGGAATGCTATGCAGCTGTAGAGAAGGAATGTCTAGCCATAGTGTGGGCACTGCAGAAGCTCCAGCCTTATCTGTATGGAAGGAAATTCACTGTTATGACAGATCACAACCCCATAAAATGGTTAAACAGAGCCAGCCAGCAAAATGCCAAGTTGCTAAGATGGACCCTGAGGTTGCAAGCATATGATATGTCAGTGCAGCACCACAGTGAGAGTAGCAATTCCAATGCAGATGGGATCTCAAGACAGGGAATGGGGTAGGTAAACTCACATAGACCTAACCTTCTCAAGCGGTGTTTCTCAATGGTCACTTGAAAAACTAGCTTGAGTTCTCGGGGGGGGGGGTGTGAAGACTGGTAGAGATAGGTGAAGGCTGCCAGCCTAACCAGATAGAATTGTGCATATAATTCTATAATTTGTAAATATGAATGTTGAACTTAAAACAATGTGGCAACACTGCCATCTGCTGTAAAGAAAGCTAAGTCAAGCATTTCTTGTTGGTCCTTTGAAATTAAAATTATTTCTTCACTGCCTTTGATGTTTTACAAGTCAGCTCCAGTCTGGCTAGATGAAGGCATCCTGCCTATTGTTTTAAGGCTAAAGTTAATGACCAGAATTTACATGTGGAATGTCCTTTATTGCTCTAAGTGTAAAAGAATGTAAATGCAGTTTCTGTCTGCCTATGAACTCCAGGAAGTGTAAAAAGATGATGTAATGTTTTAGCAGAACTGCAGTTTCAATTTAAACAGTGAGAACCAGAGATTATTAAGCATTTTTGTCTCACTATCCAACTCAGCACTCTGCCTATGTCTTAAGTAAGTTATCTTAGACTTGTGCTTTCTTCTAGATTAGCTAGGAATTATAAAGATTATACTAAGTGTTTTTCTGTAAAGTCAAAACTGTACTAGTGATTTATTTTAAGTATTTCTGTGTGATCCCTGAACTCTCTTGACTAGCACTGACTCTGTAGTAGAAAGTATTGTCTTGTTGTTTTAATTATTTATTATTAAATATTTTAAAATGTTTTAACTGTGGCTGGTTTGTGTAGAGATAATTTAAGCTCTTTAGTGTACTTGTATGTCTTTGGTAAAACTGTACATAGCCAATCTATTAGGCCTTGACTGATTAGTCACACTTACCAATTGGATAATAATATTGCACAGTAATAATTGGACACCCTTTTAAAGGCCTTTGAGTAGCTGATAATTATTAGTGGGTGGTGGCAGCTGGTACTACCTTCTAGTCAGGTTAAAAATGGCACAGCTGGAGAACCTGTGCCAGCCTTCCCCAGAAGTGTCTGTGTGGCTGTGTAAACTCTTAGCTCAAAGTGTGTGTGTGTGTGTGCCAGCTACTTGGGCAGGGACACGAAGCACTGGTTGGACAGAGAAGGTGCTGGAGATTTTAGCTTGCCCACTAGATTGAGATCTGGACCCTATAGCTGTGCCAGTAGGGAGTCTTATCGGGGACCTGGGGAGCAAGGGAGTGACCAGCCCCGGACTAACTGTGATCTCTTTGTGCTCTTAAGGGAAATTGCACTTTACTGCATGTATTTGTTATTCTTTCCTCATATCTGAGATGCTCTCTCTGGTGTTAGTGGTGAGGATTGAGGTGCCTTGATTGCTGGGCCAGGGCACGGACATCACAGTTTATACCAATGCATCAGAGGTGGGCCTGGTGTCAGTGATCTTGCAGAATTCTGAGATGTCAGAACACTCAATTTTCCTTTTATGTCAGAAGCTAAGCAGAAATAATCTATTCCTCTATTGGTAGGAATAGCTGGTGAATGTAAATGCTTTTGTAATTGAAGTGTTATCTCCTGTGTGGGAATTTTATATGTGTCACAGACCACACCTCCACTAGTGGAGCACTTAAAACAAGCAGCAGGACCTTTCAGATTATCTGTAAAATATCAATCAGGCTTTACACTTCACAATGCAAATGGTCTGTCTGGGATCTACAGACCTCTTTGGGGCTTGAAACTGGGACTTTCATATTAGACAGATAATGTGGCTTTGTGCAGTGAGCCCCAGCCTAAAATGTATCAAAACTGATGTTTTGTAAATAATTTGTAACTAGCACTAGAATATTATGTGCTAAAAAATATGTCTTGTAAACAATGTTAATTTATATTTTATTGAATGGGTTAATCACACTAGACTAGTGACCTATTTTCATGGGAAAACTGACGTGGTGTTTATACTGTCAAGGGGGACTTTAGCCAAGATAGCAACAAAATTCTGCTACTTTTTTTTATAAGGGCTACAGAATCTATCACATCCAGTTGAACTACCATCAGCTCAAGCAGATGGGATCTCAGTTCAACATTATATCTAAAACTGGACATAATTAACTGTGTGGCAATTTTGCTTCAACCTCCAGCTCCATACTGCAGTGTTAGTAATGTTCAGTTAACCAAATAACCTGGGCTAGGGTAGAGCCCACCTCTTTCTAATCCTCTGGTACCAAATGTGAGTAAATTACCTGTTGATCTGTGTGTGCTGCATTGCAGAGAAAATGATCTGTGTGTACTACACTGTATAGAAAATGATCTGTGTGTACTGCATGGTAAGGAAAATGATTTGTGTGTACCTCATTGTATGTATAGAAATGATCTCTCTGTACTACACTGCATAGAAACTGATCTGTGCTCACTACATTGTATAGAGAATGATTTGTGTGTACTGCAGTGCACAGAAAATGATCTGTGTGTACTGCACTGTATAGAAACTGATCTGTGTGCACTGCATTATATAGAAAATGATCTGTGTGCAATGCATCACAGAGAAAATTATTTGTGTTTACTGCACTGTATAGAAAATGATCTGTGTATACTGCACTGTATAGAAAATGATCTGTGTGTATTGCATTGTATAGAAATTATTGCTGCACAGAACACATTCATAAAGATTGCCACCACAGGCTGTAAGACCCTGTTTACTCCATTTTGCAATTTGTGATTCAAAGTTATATTTGCTCCAATGAGGAAAAGCCTCATTTTCTGCTAAATTTTTATGTCTCTGAATCATAGTTAACTACTGTGAAGGGTAGATCAGCACTTTTTTGGTAGGTAACAGCATAGTTGACAGCACGGTGTAAGCAAAGGCATTCTCCTTTATTCACTCACACACATGCACACATACACAGACACAACCCCCCATACACACACTCATAAACCTGACACCCCATCTCTGCCCCTGTATTGTCTAAACATTCCTGATGTATCCTTTTCCTCAGTCCTGTAAATTTGCATATGATTATATTTAGCCATTAATGCCAGACATTAAAGTTTCCTACTTCATATCTTGCAGTAAATGCATGCTGGTACAAAAGCTATTATCTTAGTAAATCTCTTCATTTGTGTTACAAGAATATGATCAATGCTTAACATTTCTTGTCCTTCTCCCTCATACAGTACAACATGCTGCAGGCATTCCATAATGCCTGAGATTCTTAATATGTGTTTAAAAAAGCCCTATTACTCTAACCTTTTAGTTAGTGTAACAGGTTAATGTAGGGGGTTTATGTGTCGTCTGTTATGTACCCTATTTGTACTTTTTTCAGTTATGCATTACAAAATCTACCCATGGTGTCTAGCAGTTGTGCAGCAGACTAAACTCATCTGTGGGAGGGTACAGGACTTCAATCCTTTTCAGTGCCTTTTAAAGCATGCTGCTTACCAGTGGTGTCTAGTGTTCCCCCCACCCCCCCCCCATTGTCCATTCTAACTGCTGCCCAGGCATGTCAGATTTTTTCAAGTGGCTAGTGGTTCCCCCACCCTAATCCCTGTTTTGTTGAAATCTTGCTTAGGCACACATTAAAAGAAGTATCCCTGGTGGCTACTGCATTCCCTCTACTTAATGTTGACAGGCACACACACACAGACACACACACACACACACACACACACACACACACACACACACACACACACACACACACACACACACATGCGCGCACAAAACTTCAATACCCTAACCCTAACTTGCCTACACTCATACAAACACTCCCACCCCCTAATATGTTCATTGGTTCATAGGTGTTTACTATGCTAATGACCACAAGGGTCTTTGTAAGCACAGCCGTGCATCCTAAATTTCTGACAATTTCTGTTACCCTTGATAAATGTAAGTAGGGGCTCAGGAGGTAAAACATTTGCAAGCAGGGTCCTGGGAGATGAACCATTTACAGGCTGCCTGTGTCCACTAAACATATACGTGCCAATCTAGGCATACATTTCCTGTTCCCCATCTAATTGTCCAAGTTATACTTGAATTGGGTTAGGGAGGAGCTCTGCTTTACATCGATGGGGAGCCCAATCCAGGGAAGGGATAGTCTCTGGGATACATACCTTTCTCTCCAGCAGGCCCTATTTATACCACAGGCAAGGTTTAAGTCTTTAGAATGGGTAATTCTGGTGCCGTTTGTTTTGCAGATATGCAGGAGATCAGTTGGCATGGAGTCTGGCAATGCCTTATATGTCACGTATAGATCTCCCTTCAACTGCCTGTAAGAGAGAGAATACAGGGATAGGGCCTTGAGGTGGTTTGCATAGGACATGTTACTTATGCCCTGTATTCTTTAAGTGAGGAATCTATGTAGACATTCCAATTGCTGGATATACCTGAATAGGTACATACCAAAGGGGGCATTGCATTCAATGATAGGTCTGATGAATGCCAAATATAGTGAAGCAGTGATTTCCGTGGGCCTAGATGCCACACTTTTGTTTATAAGTTGGACAACATAGAATGATTTCCTCACTACTGTAGACATATGATGGTCAAAGGTTAGATTACTGCTTACATGGTTCCCCAAGTCCCTGACTACGGGGTCAACTCATAAGGATGTATTATTAATATAATAGTTATCAGGGATGGATAACTTCCCAAAAGATGCTATTATGCATTTCTTAGCATTCAGTTTTAGTCCATGGCTCCAACACCATTTGTTTGCGTGTGTTAGCCCTTCCTGGAGAACATGTGTGGGTGATTTAATGGCAGCTCCTAATTTGCAATCATCTGCAAATTTAGTCAGCCAGAGGTCATTGATGTTGGCCTTGACTTCAGAGAAGTAAATTCCAAAAAGGAGTGGTCCAAGAATCAATCCCTAAGAGACTCCAGTTGTGATTGGCTTAAAATATTGCCCTTTCAAAGGTGAGAACCAAACCCTGGATCTTCTGTTTTTGAGGTAAGCACCTTAAATATTATACCAACTCCTAAACATTAAACAAGTACTAGGCTAATTGACCTTCTGTTTAATTTTAAGCCTAGCTAATTTCCCTTTCAAATGTGAAAATTAAACCCTGTAACTTAAACACCTTAACCATTATACCAACCCACAACGATGTGGCTAACATCATGCCTCTCAGCATCTAAGTGCAAGGATTCTGGACAAAGCTAGAAATAATGGGGGTCAAAGGTTCAAAATCAGAGACAGAATTTAAATATTAAAACTATAAACTTAGAAAGTTGATAGAATAACAGATTATGCTTTACCATGCAATTTATAAATGATATGAAGTATAAAACTCAATTATTTGTAATTCTTTATTAATTTCAAACCTACACATAAGCCACAAATTTTATGCGGAACAGGCCAAAAAATATGAAACAAAAACCTGGACATTTTCTGAAGTTCTGGACAGTTCGGACGAATGGTTAATGTCGACACAGTAACATTAAAATGGACAGGTTGACATGCTTCTGCACAAGCACCGAGGTTTCTCCTTGCAACATGATGAGTTAGAAACACTGCTTCCTGAAGAGAGTAGGCCTTCCTGCACCCCATGTGCATACAGACAGAGAAGAACAATTGTATGAGATGAGATAGTGATGAAGTTCTATGAGTGATGAGTTATATATAGGTATAGCAGAAGATATGCAGGAGGGCACATGTGGTAGCCAGAGAGATATGTGTTTTGAATAAGAAGTAGAGCTGATATATTTACATAAATAGCCTGATAAATGTATGTACACATGAGAGGAAGATCTGCCATTTGATGTGGAGTGCCTCCGGATTCTCCATAATGACAAGTTCTTGAGTATGATTTCTATTTTAAACAAAAAACCAAGAAAACCGAAAAACTACTAAAAATCAAAAGAAAAACGAGTTGAATGGTAGGAGAAAGCTGAAATAAGCAAATATGAATAACGTAAAGCTAAAGCAACTAAAAACTTTAATATGGTAAGCGCTTTCAGTGGTAAAAATATTCCACCTTCTTCAGACCCAGAACAACATAAAACTGATGCTTATATAGCTTGTAGTTAATTATCAATTAGTCATTCAATCAACCAATAAAAATAAAACCAGATAAAATTACAATATTTAAACAGTATGAAACCTGCTCTAAAATGTTAGAGTTTTATGTTGTTCTGGGTCTGAAGAAGGTGGAATATTTTTACCACTGAAAGCGCTTACCATATTAAAGTTTTTAGTTGCTTTAGCTTTACATTATTCATATTTGCTTATTTCAGCTTTCACCTACCATTCAACTCGTTTTTCTTTTGATTTTTAGTATGATTTCTATTTTTGTTGCACTGTCAGACTGCAATACATCAGGCTACTGATTTCTCCCTTTCAGGATATTCTCCTTTATGGCTGTGTGACTATGAAGTTATTGTATTTAACTAAGGGTTCTGGGAATATAAAAGAGACTTCATCAGAATAACAGTAATCATATGATTACTGTTATTCTGATGACGTCTCTTTTTTATTGAGACGAAAGTGCTCAATAATTGTGTTATTAAAGATTTGATTATAGAAGCTGCGATTGTGGTTTCTCTGACTTTTTTATGTTATTATTAGTTTCTGGTGTTTCTTGCTTTAATTGGTGGTTTGGTTCTGGGAATACGTTATATCTATGACTGACACGGCGGTTACATCTCATATAAAAAATGTTATAAATGTTTTAGCCACAACTTTTTTATGTTTTTGTATCTTTTTTCTTTCTCTCTTTCATTTCTCTACTTATTTTTATCAAGGAGTTATGCAGTCCTGACTTGCGTAGCCCTTCTTGTAGTAGACTCTATGAATATGTATATATTCATATTCACATATTTGTAGAAGTATTTATCTACAAACTCTTATTTACTTAGAAGGGAAAATCAAGGCTAATTTTGATGCATTCATTTGGACATCAGTCTAATTCAAAATCTTTTGTTTCTTTTCTATACAATTTTTTTCTACTGAGCAGTACAAAAGCTAAACAGTGAACACTAGAAAAAAATGACTTAGCTCACATTAAGTTGTGTTTTGTCACTACTGGTAAAACACTCATAACCACATGCCATTCAACAATGCCAGCAAGCATTTATGTAAAATAATTAAAACTATTTACAACTCTGAATAGATTAAATACATTAAAGCATTCTAAGTCCATGGGGTAGTACAACTGGAACATATATGTGTGAGCTAAATAAATCACCCACATGGACATCTCTTGTTCAATGAACCTCTCTGGCTGATAAAAAAACATAAATGTGCACTGGACACAAGCATGTATCACTTAGCCAGCATTGTATAATAAGTCACTTGCTAAAAATATAATAACATATAAAACAGAGACTGTGAGAATCAGACTCAGGTCAAAAGACTAGAAGTTATTTCTAGATTTTTGTTTGAATCTATAAAAACAATAATTCCAAATTTCACTGGCTGCACAAGGGATTAGCATCTCTGTTCACTTGTAACATTTTCCTTTGGGATGTTTACTTGACACAATGAACAGTTCTTAACAAAAAAAAAAAAAAAATGAACTAAGAAAAAGAGAAAATACCACAAGGCTATAATTGGATGTTTGTGATTTATACATTTAAATAGAAATTAAGAATGTATTTTTGCATGTCAAACCATAGACACATTTACCTGAAAATGTCCTTTGTTATACATCTGTTTTAACATGTCTTTAGTTTGATTGCTATAGCACACAATGCGGTGCTAGATGCGCACTGTTTTACTAAAGACAAGAACCATGCTAATTTGTCAATCATTTATTGATATAGCATGTACTGTAATGTGTCAGCTTTTATTTGTTCTCTAAACTGAGCAGTGGATATTTTTTAATATTTGTGCTTTGAATTTTTCATATCTCCTTCCTTTTTTGATGTTGATTCTTTCGTGTCAATTGTAATATTTACACATATTGGGATCTGTGAACATCTGTACTTTTTCTAATTCTACCAATGTTTTACTCTTCTCTGTTGTGATTATAGCCTCTGGAATCTGCCTGCAAAACTGAGGTGAGTGCAATAATAATTTAAAAAAAATTAAATAAATTATAGAATTTCATTACATTTAGCCACAACTTTTTATGTTTTTTTATTTTATTTGTTTTTTTTTTTTTTGCATGGAGAGTTGTATTCCTGACAGGTTACTAAGTTTCATATATCCCTTCCACCTTTCCTTGTACCTTTGCAGTGATGGCATCTGTAGATTTCTGGCACCTCTTTCCCTAGAAGCAATGCACCCACATTCAACCACAAACACACACACACACACACACACACACACACACACACACACACACACACACACACACACACACACACACACACACAGATGACACTTTAATGAATAGAGCAGAACGTTTCTCAATTTCTGCTTAAATATGAGAAGCAGGTTATCTTAATGAAGGTTGTAACTGAAATGAGTGATGTAACAAGGGTGACATCATCTGATATGTTATGAATAATCCCCTCTATGTGATACTTAAACATATGTTAATCCATCACTTTTTAATTGATGTTTGAGCATGGAAATTAATAATGGACTTTTGTATTCTCTAGCTCATGTTATATGTTGCAACCATACTTAAGATAGGGTTGTATATTCACATAATGGTCACCGAGAGTTGAATATATAGGTTTAGCAGAATCTTCTTTAGTGTTTCACTTGGTCTATGTTTTTCATTAAGGGATATCATGCACCTACATACTGTTTGGATTTGATACGAGTAGCCTTGTCAACACATGATGAGAAAGGATAAATGCATATCTTTCCTGTTCAGGATGGAGGTACAGACTACAGACAGTACACATACTTGCTAACATAATGTCTGTCACCAGGCACTGTTGCAGTATGTATGTGTAATAACAACATTAGTCTGTAGACACACCTCCCCAGCCATGTTTTATCTAAACATGGCTATAGAACTGTGTGTACAATACAAAAGCCCCCAAACAGATGTCTGTACTGCATCTCCGTTACTACCTCTGTTGCTGCACATGCTATCAGGGCAGAGGGCAAAGAATATCTTTTACATGTATTTAATGAGATATCTTGTTCCAGTCATAACTTAAGTTATCACATCCACTGACTAACAGCAATTTAAATGCAACTATCCATGTACTATAGCGTCTTTATCTTTCAGTCCATTGTCAGGTAGGCATACTATCTAACTGTGAGATAAACGCTCATATTCAAACAAGAACAAATCACATACTTATTTAAGAAGGCATTTTGTATAAATTTCCTTAATATGTAATTATAAAATACATACCAAGACAGATAGATGAATGGAATCACACCTACCTACAATATGTAAGATCTTTCATCCTTCTACAAATACAACACTGCTTATGCTACAAGAAACATCTCCTTCGGAGTCTTTATTCAGCCTAAGTGCTTTGCAAATATGTCCATCACTGTATTATTCTATTGTTTATAATTTTAATACTATATGAAAGGGAATATACAGTTTACCATATGCGCTGCACTATATTCTCTCTGGTCACCATACCAAGTAGTTTACTGGTATGTTTATGATTTCTTATAGAACGTATAGTATTTATACTACAACCATCTGGCATTTTGACAATAAAGTCAAATGATTCAAGAATTCATTCAAATGCAACTTAAACATTATATCCAAGGCGGTAGTTTGTATGTTACAATTAAATAGTCCTCTAATTTGCTCCAGTGTATGGTATTCTTTCACAAATGTATCCTTTACCTTATACCATAAATTATTTAGTAACTTTCAAGTTCTGGAAAGCCCACTCAAAATAGATCTTCCTTTTAATGTGCAGCTTGGAAAGTATAACTTTATACCTGGAAGAAGTCTAATTAGTTACACTAGATGATGTAAATTGAAACGGATAGTACCCATACAACACAAATGCAAAATATAAATATTAAATGGAAATTAAAATGAATGAATTTGATATTAGGTTAATCAGATACACTGAAATCTGTTTTATTAGTGAATATACATGTTAATGCCAGTTAATTGACTAGTTTATTCATAATGTATAATAATATGATAATAAATCCATTAAGTTAAGAATCCTAGTGTAAGGAAAAACATTTCAAGTGTGTTGGCACAAATCAGAACTAAAACTGAAGGACTAATGAAGAATGTGATGAAGGAAAAACTTCTGCATTTTATTTGCTGAAAAACAGCCTAAATGATTACACTTGAAAATACAACTGTGGGACTGTTGCACACGCCCAGAGTGAAGGGCCAGGGCCTGTCATACCAAGACCTTATTTGGCATGGATGATTGACAGAAATGGGAAATAAGCTGGTGTCTTTCACGTGGGAATCACAGCTTGGAGAAATGGAAAGCAGCAGTGTATTGGAGAATTTGTGGGAACTATTAATTGTGTTTTTCTTGGGAAAAGAAAAAAATCTTTCCCAAAGATAATTCATTTATTGTTTGTTGATTTACATTAAGCCCCAGCTGTGTAATATAACTGTAAGTCACATGATCTTCTTCAACAGCAAGTATTTAAATCCTAAGGGCTTTCTGAGGATGTTTATTTTAGGAAAATATGATCAGACATATAATGTTAAGGTACTTGTACTTCACTAGAATATAGGTTATATCTAAAAGCAAAGAAAATAATGATTATTTTCTGCCACAACATACCACATTGTAATATTAGATTCTATCTGGTTTTGTTTAAATATGGGAGGGGAGAAACTTTTTTTGAAGCAAGGATACAATCAAAACGGTTGCTAGTGCAAGTAATTCTTTTGAAGTAGTGTGCTAAGAGACTCCAAAACCTTTAGG
Source organism: Protopterus annectens (assembly GCF_019279795.1). Taxonomy (NCBI): domain Eukaryota; kingdom Metazoa; phylum Chordata; order Ceratodontiformes; family Protopteridae; genus Protopterus; species Protopterus annectens. The sequence goes on from NC_056739.1 coordinate 1,842,301,464, forward strand.
TTCATTAAGATATCAAAATGCATGCAGACACATGAAGAAAAAGAATGTAAGAGATTGACAGATATTTTATGTCACTTGTGAGATATTTTACACCCATAACATAAAAACAAGCAAACAAATAAACAAACAAAAAAACATTAAAACAGGCTATACATCTTACATGCAACTCTATTTCATAATGCAAGATATGGTACTTGGTTAACTGCCATAAAGTATAGGAAAAGTAGGAAACACATCAGGCTTGTAACTTTCTTTATTTCTGCAGTCTTTTGCAATGTAATAATACAGCTAACAGACTTCAGTTTACCACAGAATGGTGTAAAAATGAAATCCATTTCTGTATCATCAAAGCACTGGTGACAGACAAGGCATGATTCAGAAGATCGAATAACCCTTGAATTGTTTGCAAATAGCAAATGGACACAGATTCTTCATTGACCTTTACAATGCTTTCACTGTGAGTGGTGAAAGCAAATGTACTGAGTGTCAGAATCTGCAAACTGTATTTGCTGAAACAAAATCCTGCCAAAAACACTTTTTAAGTGCTTTGGCAAGGGGCAAGCCATCCTGCACCCTGCCCATGTGGACAGAACCCTGTACCCCCTGTACTTATATTTACCAATTCCATGATCGCAACAACTCAAAGAAGGAGTATTTTCCCCAAAAAAGAGAATGATTTCAGTCACAACTTGCCAGCAGTGATTGCCTATGGAGAGACTCCAGTCAATGATGAGTTGAACCTTGGCATCCGAAGCTCAAGTGTTCTGTTTATAACCACTAGTATGTTACCCATTCACAACTTATTGATCTAAAGAAGTTAAAACAACTATAGTACTTTGTAAGTCTTTATAACGACAGTTTTAGAATGCAGTGCTCTGTATTCATTCTGGATATTTTAACTATTAATAGCTATATGAGCATAACTCTTAGCAGTACAGTGGAATTGAATATATACCAATTGATTGAAAGCATTTTTATCAAGTGCTGAAAAATAAGAAGAAAAGAAGCAAAACAACTTTCAACAAACCTCAGAGGTAAGTATATTTTTGCAGGAGAGCAAACCCCGGTAACCCCATGACCCTGAACATAAATATACCAAACCTGACGTCACACAACAAGGTGGGGAAAAAAAGAAAACTCCACTATCAGCAAAAGGTGTTTCACTCCTTCTTGTTCAATCATTAAGCACTTGAAAAAAGTGCTGTCAGTCAAATGACAGGAACCCGGGGAATCTGCAGACTGGATTCCTGAACAATTTAAAGAGGAAATTCTTAAGGTTTCAGGAACTGGGCAATGGATCATCTACACTGTAGTACTTTATAACAAAAGCATAACTTCTATCTTTCCAGCATTAAGGTGCTGTCCTACATCTGAAAACCATGACTGCAGACTGATGTGTGTTGTATTTCTGTATTAACTAGGTATAAAGAAATGTCAACAGGGAAAAGCAACATCTGCATACTGCACTAATTTCACAACTCTTCACTCGCTAGTGATGTCACTGTGAAAGATTGTAAATAAAAACAGTGTTAACAGTTTTGAAGGACCACTTATATCACTTCAAGTGAGGTGAAACTGTATTATTTCAACTTAGATGATAGGCAAATTGTACATAGATTCCCTAATGGAGAATATGCATTCTCCAACAGGATATTAAAGTAGAGATATTGCTTGGTAAAAAACAAGTGCACTGCTTCATGGCAGCATATTAAGCTTCCACAAAGCATGGACTAAGAAAAAGGCCAACATCTTTTTGCAAACATTAAATATGGATTAGCTGTTTAGTGAATGTAGAATAATAAAAGTAAATAACAAAGAAAAATATCCTCAATTAGCAAAAGTAACTGAAGCAGCAGTTAAAAGGACTTACCACTTTAATTTCCCTTTGCTACGTGTGGCTTAAGAAGTGATATTTAGCAAGGTAGAAAAAATAAAGAAAACATAATGCACTGTGCATGTGTCTGTGTGTGTGTGTGTGTGTGTGTGTGTGTGTGTGTGTGTGTGTGTGTGTGTGTGTGTGTGTGTGTGTGTGTGTGTGTGTGTGAGTGTTAGCCTTTTTAGGCAGAGTCCATTGTCTGGAAATTCCAACCTAGTAAATTATAAGTTGGAACACATTAATGTGTCTCTACTCAGTACCAGGAGTCTTAACCAAAAAAAAAATGTCAAAACCTGAGGCTGTCCTGCAACTTGAACAAATGAATATGTATATAGATACGGAAACATGGTTTCACAGCAATGAACCTTTTCTTGGGTATAATGCCTATCATGTCTTTAGACCAATTATCAATTGTGGAGGCATATTGTACCTATCAACTGACAGATCTTTGCCTGATATTTTTACTCTGCTCCTCATAAAATTTGTGGCTTTCTGGCAAATAATTGAGGATTGAAGTGACTAAATAATAACTGTTATTCTAAGCTTTTGGTTTACGCACTTGGGCTTCAAACCAGTTGTTTTACATTAAGAAGGTTTGTGGTCTGCACTGTTGTGACAGGACAGGTAGCTTACATCTTTCTAAAGTGGGAGTTGCTGATTGAAGGCTTAGTGTCTGTTATTCCTAAAGTGTATCAGTTCTGGTTTAAGCACTTGGGCTTTGGGCCAGTTATTTTACATTAAGAAGGTGTGGTCTGCACTCCTGTGGGGTGAGAGGGTAGATTTTTCCCTTCTGAGCTGGGAGTTTCTAGTTAGAGGCTTATTGTGCCTACTTATTTGAACTGTTTCTTTCTGAAACTGGTATGCCTTGTTTGCTGTAGCATAGACTAGATTCAGTTCTGCTGAATCTAGCTTTGTTTCTATAACTTGAGCAATAATCCAGGCCATCTTTTTTTTGGAGAAGATCCCCCTGTACCCTAGTGGCAGAAATGTGCAGTTAGAACTTATCTGATCGAAGACTGCTGGAACAGGGCTCACTTTATAGCTCTTATTGGTTAATTGGCAATTTACTCTAGGAGGAAGAAGTGACCACCATCAAAATACAACAGTCACCCTTTCACTTCTCTGTGAGTATTTGTGATATGGGCAATTGTTGAGACACTATTAGGGATGGGGTTGTCACTGCGTGTGAGTGTGTGTGTCTGGGTGTCTGTGTGTGTCTGTGTGTGTGTACACAATGGTCACTCGCTCCTTGAATCTTAACCTAGCCTCTGACATGAATAGGTCATGGTGGAGAGATAGATATATCTCCCAGAGAATGACACTTCTCTGGAAAAAGCTTAAAATTCATGTGAAACAGAGCCCCTTCCTAACCATCTTTAAATAGATCAGTGGATGGGTAACCACACGTTCACTCCTGGGGTGGCACCCATGTCCATCCTGGACAGAGAAGTCATTATTAATGACCATATACCCTTACCTCTGCAAACTTCACTCATCTAACCACTGACAATTAGGGCAATGTGGGATAACTATGGCTAGGTTTGTAAGGGCTTTAGGGCCATTAGCCTAGTAACTTCTGTGAACCTATGTATGTGTTTGTATGTCGACCTAGGTAGTTACAATACAGAGTTGGTATTTGTAAGTATGGGTGTACATGTCAGTGTGTAGTTTATCCCTGATAGTGTAAGTGAGTGTGCTGGGCATGTTTATAAATGAACAACTGTATGTGTTTGCGTATGTGTGTGTGTGTGTGTATGTGTGTGTGTGTGTGTGTTCATGCGTGCGTGCATGTGTGTATGTGTGTGTGTGTGTGTGTGTGTGTGTGTGTGTGTGTGTGTGTGTGTGTGTGTGTGTGTGTGTGTGTGCATGTGTGAATGTATGTCAGCAAGTATCAATTTCAATTCTGTGTGCCATATTGTTTTGTTTAAGATAGCACCATATGTTTGTAAGTCACACAGCTTTTAAGAAATGTATGTAACTATGAAATCATTGCCAATACTCATAATTGCTTTACCAAAGAAACATTTATATCAGAGAATGAGATCACATTATCCATCATGTTCTAATGTCACTTTATCAGCACATACTGTCTACAGACACCACTACAACATGACAGTATTATCACATTCTACTTTTGCATTAATTATCACACTCCACTTTTGCATTATTAATGCAAACATGTAAAGTACACTAAATTTTAACAATTCTTATAAGCACTTCTCACTAACTCCAGCTTTGTGCATTCCATACTGACCGTTTAATTTCCTAGAGTTTATAAAAGCTAGATCTTTAAACTAAATAATCCACATCCCAGCTAGTGGTTCAAAAATATTGGCTCTAGTCCTCGTCAGTATAACCCCATTATGCTCTATCCCTGCAGTTGTCCCATCACGAGATCAGTTCCAACAATTGTTCAGTAATATTCAGCTCCCTAATGAAATGTTGGCATTTTAAATATCGAATGCTGACAGACCAAAAAAAAAAGTTTTCAGAATTGCAGAAAAGTGAATCTCAAACATCACTCTTCTCCTTTAAAGTTGGTTTTGACCCCCAGAACCCCCAAAATATATAAATACAAACTCCAAGATCACCATATATTGGAGAAAAGTAAATTTATAAGAAATTTCCATCTTGGACTTGATGTATAAAAGTCCATTTTTAGTAATTCAGTCTCTGTATTTCAGGACTCATGTATGCAGGTTACAATATTTCAAATGGTTACCATAATATTTACTATGAGGTTTAAACCTGATATACTATCAAGTACTTCTGGTGCTGGGACCATGGCCTTAAGCTATATGCTAAGAAGTACAACATAATGTCATTTGGCAACATGGGCACTCGCAAAGTAAAAAAAAAATGTAGCTCTTTACAAAGAAAATGAAGGGCATGGCTGTTAACACTATCGTCCACTCAGGCATAATTAAGAAACTCACCCAGGTAGGTATCAACCTGTATATCAATAGATGAGTTGCTAATTGGCTCACTGATATAATCCATATAATCAAAATAGGGAAATCCATCTCCACCTGCAGACCTGTAACCAGTGGTGTTCCTCAGGGATCAGTCCTGAGACCTCTACTGTCTGTAATTCATTTCTACAAAGTACAAGCTACAATTAAAGATCTGTGGCTGACAAAACTTGCTGATGACTACAAACTTGAAGTGGTCATAGAATCTCCAAACAATATCAACATCCTACAAGTGGGTCTTAAACAAACAAATGACTCATGCCAAAGCCATGGCCTTAAACTCAATGCAAAACATATATTATCATCCCTTTCTATAAGAGTGATATTCCTGCTAACTACCACATCAATAACAACACCCTAAGTATGGACTCAGTGGTGAGAGACCTAGGCACACAGGTTGACAGCAACCTTACCTTTGATCACCATGTCTCCACAGTGGTAAGAAGTGCATTCTATATTGCTCATCTCATAAGTAAGGACATTGTTTCCAGAAAAAAAAAAATATATATAACCTGCCTGAACTGTTCCCTCATCAGGCCAATAATTGAGTACAATGCCCCTTTTGGTACATACCTTTCCAAGCACCTGCAGCAGTTGGAGAGATCACAAAGGTTCCTCTCAAGGAAAATTCAAGGTCTTCAGCATCTGTCCTATGACGACCATCTGAAATCACTGTCACTTTATTCTGTTTCATGCACACTGCTCAGAGGTGATCTCTGCCTTCCATATAAGGCAATTTTTGACCCTGCTTTACTGGAAATCCTGCATATCCGTAAGTCAAATGGTATACGGGTTACTCACTGTAATGGCCTTAACCTGGTATGTGAAATGAATAGAACCTGCTGTAGGACTGATTTGTCTCCCAGAGGTTACCGCACCTTTGGAACAGACTACTGCTTCATGTCAAGCAGAGCACCATATTGGCCCTTTTCAAATGCAATCTGGACGATTGGATGGGTAACTGTAAGTTCACCCCAGGGGTTCCACCTATGTCCCTCTTGGACAGGAGTGATAGGTGCTGATCATGGAAATAAGGCTAAAACTTGGCTAGGCTTGTAAGAGCCCTAGGGACATTAGCCTAATAACCTCCTATGATCCCATGTACTGCATAGACAGCCTTAAAGTACATGATTAGTTCTCTATCTTATATCCCTCGAGAGTGCTGATATATATATATATATATATATATATATATATATATATATATATATATATATATATATATATATATACACTAACAATGACATGATCCTGAATAGTATAAAGTAGGCAGTGGAAAGTGAGTGACTGTATAAATGAAGGGAATGATGACCAGATATTCAATGTGTAAGATGGTTAAAATTTTGACCTGCATTAAAGGTTCAGAATGAAACTGCTCACACTATGTTTTGCAAAATAAAACAACTTTTGTACAAGTCACCTCTACATTTGATGCCAGCAAATGGGTGTACACCATTTACCTTGACCTGATGAAGGCCTTTGACACCATCTCACATTTTAACATTATTACTAATGTAATCATACTAAATAGTCTATTTGAATAGATGCTGTCATCAAGAAAGGCTGTTACTAGTGTCATTCCTCAAGAATCAGTCCTTAGGCCACTTCTCTTTGGCATTTGCTTGCTTGATCTCAGTGCTGATGTTAATGGCCTGTGGATGACCACGTTTGTACATGACTGAAAACTCAGCTATCATAAACACTTTTTCCGACTCTAGGATTATCTACAATAATCTAACACGTACAAACAAGGAAGGCAGTATGATGTCATTTGGCAAACATGGGTACCCATAAACCTACCACATAAATGACACCCCTTTAAAAACTGATCACAATTTACCTATTTTCATTCAGATATCTTTTTTTCTAGGTAGACTGATTACCAGAGGCATATTCTCTAGATTTAGGGAAATTGTTATCTCTCTCTCTACTTCTTTCTTATCAGATCCATAATAGAAAACAATGCCCATTTAGGTATATAATTGTCTAAATATATGATTCATATTGAGAAGCTGCAGTGCTTTCTTGCAAAGAAAGTCAAGAGTGTATCTTTCATGTGCTACACAGACAGCCTTAAAGTATTTTCTCCTGTGTATGTCCCTCTTGTCATAGACTGGCATCCAATTTAAGATTAGTTCTCTGTTTTGTATCCAATAATTTATTTATTTATTTTATTATTTATTTTACATTTGTTGACCGGGCTAATCCAACTGGATATATGTCCATTTTCAGTAGAGGCCCGGGGAGAAAAGCTCCACTAGTTGTACATTTTCACACAAAGGCATAAAAGGTTACATAAGAATCATAGCAAATAAAATGGATAAAAAATTAAATATAAAATTGTTAATTAAAATTTTTTTTTTTTTTTTTTTTTTGTTGTTAATAAGGGTAATGGTAGAGAAAAGAGTTAGCATTAGTCTGGATTAGTGCAGGAGCAAAGCCAGTGTTTATTGAGATAAACTTTTAGTTGGTATTTGAAGAGTTGGAAAGAGGTTAAAGAAGTGATATCAGAGGGTAGTTTATTCCATGCTTTTCCAACAGAGTTGGAGAATAAACTGTCACCTGCATTATTGTTAGGTTTGGTTATATTAATCAGAAGTTTATTAGAAGAACGTAATTGTTTCAGGTTGTTGTATGGAGAAATAAGGCTAGAAAGTATTGGTGTGTTGGTTGGCTGATATAGAATCTTATAAGCAATTAAGATCTGTTGAAGTATAAGTTGGTTAGGAAGTTCTATCCAGCCTAGTTCTTTTAGGTTTAAGCAGTGATGAGTTCGAAAAGGAGATCCAGCAGCGAATCTAGCTATGTTATGATAGGATGTTTCTAGTTTCTTCATGTTGTTTTTGGAAAGATTAGTGTAAATGGGGGAAGCATAGAGAAGAGTGGAGATTAGGTGAGATCTAGCAATGGTGGACCTTGCTGTAGGTGTTAGGAAAGGTTTGATTCTATAAAGGGATCCTATTTTTTTATTAACTAATTTTATGGTGTTATTGATGTGAGAGTCGAAGTTGAGGTTATTATCAATAGTTATTCCTAATAGTTTTGTGGTCAAGTCAGGAGAGATTAGTGTTCCGTCAGTGGACGTAAGAGTAAAGTAAGGTGTAGTAGATTTCCGAGTAGGTGAAAAAAGTAGTAGTTTGGTTTTCTTGGGGTTAAGGAGTAGACAGCGGTAAGAGAACTATTGTTCTACAGTGTTAAAAGCTTTTTGAGTAAGTGACTGGAGTTCAGTTTGAGAGTTAGCGGTACAAATTATAGTTGAGTCGTCTGCATATTGTATGCAGGTAGTATATGGGATTGCAGATTGAAGGTCATTAATAAAGACTGAAAATAGCAGAGGGCCTAGGATAGAGCCTTGAGGTACGCCTAAGGAGATAGGTAGAAGATTAGAAAGTGAATTTTTCCAAAGTACTGCCTGCTGACGATTTTCTAGGTAAGATGCAAACCAGGACAAGGCAAGATGATCAAGAGCCAGAGATTCTAGGATGTGTAGTAAAAGTTTATGATTCACCATATCAAAAGCTTTGGATAGGTCGATGAAGACAGAGGATGATATATAGTTTTTGTTGCGGTTAATGTTACTGGAGTTAGTGAAGGAGAGTAAAGCAGTGGTGGTACTGTGTGAGGGTCTGAAACCATGCTGACAGTTAGAAAGTAGGTTGTTGTTGAGAAGGTGATTTAGTATTTGTTTGTGAATACATTTTTCCATGATTTTTGCGATTGGTGAGAGGAGAGCTATTGGTCGAAAGTTGGAGAAATCATTAGAGTTTCCCCCTTTATGTAGTGGGATGATATGAGATATCTTCCAGATAAAGGGGAAGATTCCTTCTTTTATAGATCTATTAATCAGGATAGAAATAGGGTAGGCTAAGGCTTTGGCACCTACCTGCAGGAATTCTGCAGGCAATTTGTCTGCAGAGGGAGTGGTAGGTTTTAACTTTTGGAGCAGTGATGTGATAAAAGAGGTAGAGACAGGTTGTAAGTGGAGGGTAGGAGGTGAATTTGATGTAGGTGGAAGTAGATTAGAGGTATCAGGAGATAGATGACTAGCAAGTGTTTGGATAGTATTCGTGAAGAATGAGTTGAAGTCATTTGCTGTTTGTTTAGGGTTCTCTGGGTTAGAGTCACAGGGATTAGGTGTAATGGAATGACCTGGAGATAGAAGATTGTTAATACTGGTCCAGAATTTTTTAGGTTCCTTATTAGTGTTGTGCTGTAACTGAAGGTAATAGTTTTTTTTGTCTGTCAGGATAGCTCTTTTAGTGCTGTTTCTAAGCTCTCTAACTTAGAATAAGTTCTGACACAGGCAATAACTCGGACATGGCCCTGCATAGTATAAGACAGATACTGGAGGATGAGTGAGTGAATAAATGAATAGATGGATGAACAAATAAGCATTGCATAAGATAGTTAGAATTTTGACCTGCATTAACGGTTCAGAATGAAACTGCACAAGCTATATTTTGAAAAATAAAACAAAGTAATGCATTCAGTATTCCTAATTAGGTCTGTGAATGCATGTTGATTTTTTTGTTTATTATTTGCTTAGTAGGTAAAGTGACGCCACGTAATGACCATTTTTTAAGAGTGAGGAGGGAACACCTTCAGAATATTTTACTTCTGTACAGTGATGCAAAAGACAACAAATACCTGCAATAAAAATGGCTGTAGATGTACTCCAAAGAGGAGATGCAAACCTCACGTGAACTGATAATGAATGTATTTCATAGCAGTGAGTGGGTTCTATTAAAAGCAAAACTTTGGTCAGAACTTCTAAATAAGATGCTTCTAATAAAGGGTGTCCTCTATTTGAAGACATATGCATGGTAGGCAATCAAAGTTATGATAAGAAGTCTAAAGATAAAGTCAGGTCAGTGGTGTAGTATATTTTCCCATTGAATACTCCCTAGATAATCTGTGTTGATTATGCAACCTAGGAGGTGGAAGAGTCAGCCAGGGAAAGATTAGAATAAGTTGCTACCCCACCACCACTGCTGCCACCTAAGCACTCTCAGTGGAGGGTACTGAATGAGCTCTACCTGGGGTAATGTAGGTGCACTAGGAATACAGAGAGCATGATCCTGACAAGGACTATGCTTCTATTCTAGATACAATTGTACCACTACAGACATATACAGTTACATGCATATAACATAGCAAATATTGCACCATAACCAAAGAAAAGGCTGATTGACACAGCACCACAACAGAAACTAGATACTGAATATAGAACTTTAAAATATAAATGACTGAGTTAGGCACTTTCATCTTTATGGACTTCTTCAGATTTGCACCATGTTTTTTGACAAACTGGTTGGGATGTTCAAAGCATACATAATACTCCCAACCTCTGCTGATCACTTTGATCCCAAGTTATCTACTCTTTATCCTTGTGTCAGAAGAAGCTTAAGATCAGTAGGAATGAGTGGAATAAGGTGGGAAACACTTGAAGATGATGGGGGTAAGGTGCAAAAATTATATACATTAAAAAAGATGTTTATTGAGAAATAAAGTTCCTATCTTTCATCACTCTGTTGAGCCACATCTTAATAGCATGTTGAATTCTTACATTTGGTCATTTGAAGATGATTCCCACTAAATAATGGTGCTGCATGAATGTTTCACTGGGTTTGAATTGATATGACCGCCACACAGAATAGCAGCCTGGGGTCTCAGCAGCTGATTTGAAATTATATGCTCTGTCTCAATTGTCCAGCTGAATGTATGTATTTTCTGACAGTTATTTGTAGATTAAAATATTTCATACTTGAAAAAATGGTATCATGGAAAGAAGTTAACAGCTTTTGCCATATTTACAAATGGTAATCTTATGAGTTTCTGCACAAGAACTGGGTCCCTGTGTGCAAGCTTATGTTGCCGGACTCTAAAAAACTGACTCTTGCTAAATGGATAGATGTTATCCAGATGGTAGACTCAGTTTTGCCAGACAATCCCATTTACGCATGAAAATAAATGCATTGCTATAATTGTTGAGTATGATAACTTCACTATGATAGCTTTGTTTACTTTATCTAATACAAATACCCTTTTTTTGTAAAATCCTGTACTTCGTTGAATATTTTCTTAGTATAGCAAACTAATCAATTCTCTGGTATGAACTTGACCGTAGCAATTTTAAGCCACAAGGTTATGTACATATCTGGTGAAAACCCAAAACTTCAAAACCCACAAGTCTGACAATTCTAAATCCAAAACTAACCTGCCTGTTCACAAATTTCTAGGAGATGCAGAGTAAACACAGATCATGAAAAAACTAACCTAAACTAAAGACTTACCTTAACCCTAAGCTTAAAAATGAATCTATCCATAAAATTAACTTTAACACTCTAATATCTCTCTAACAGTGACATTAATCTTAACACTAAACAAAACCAAAAGCTCAATTTCTAACCTGAACCAAGAAGTCAGAACTAACTAAAAGATTCCTATCAGTACTATAGCTATACTGTACAGTTACATGGCATTTCACACAGTGTAACGTTCACACAAATTAACCCCTCACTCAAATTAACATTTGCATAAATAACAGTCGACCACATAGACAAGCAAAAACTGTTTTAGAATGGTAGCATTAATAAGAAGAAAATACTATCTGTTAAACATGTTTTTACTCACATTGTTACTTTTCTGTATACTGTATTTTCATATTTCACAAGATCATTGTCACTCAGCAGAAGCAGTTTTAATTTTGTTGCAATCAACCTTGACTTCTAAATTTTTGGTATCATTTGGTATATGCTGTGAAATACCTGTATTGCTGATACCCTTTATTCCTCAAATTTTTGTATATATACTTCCAGGTGCTTTGCTTATATGTCCCATTACATTGTATTATAGTCACTTGGTACAGAATGTGATAATGATATCTAGTCTGGCCTTTTAAGTGTATTTAAGACAGAACCTTTCCCCTTTCTTGCCTTTCCTTTTGCTCCTTTTTGACCTTTTCCATGTAATCTTGAATACCTCCATGGATTCCCTTTCTTCCTCCAATTCCAGTGGTCCATTCCATATATCTACAACCTCTTCTGTGAAAAAAGAACTTTTGAAGCTACAGGCAGTGGCTGGTTGCTGCTGTTTGCTGCCTCTGCCTCCTTCTTCCCTCCATCCTTCCTGCAGCTCAGGAAGACCGTTTCATATCTCCATGACATGCTGTTGGGTACTAATATCTTGTTCCCCTCAGAAGTGACCAACTTCCTCATTTTCCTCCGCTGTTACCATCAGATGATACTTCACACCAAGGTTTATATATATGCAGCATTTAGGATTTAACTGGTCTGTTTCTGCCCACTTGCTCAGCCTTTCCAAATCTTTTCCTAAACCCTTGCATTCATGCTCCATTCCAGTTCCTCTCTGTGTGTCATAGAAGTAAGTGTGATCTTGTCCTGTAGTGCATAATGTATAACTGAATATTTTCAAATTCTGATAATGCTGACAATTCATTCATTCTTTTGTTTGATCATTATATGTATTTAATTACTAAATGATGATTGCTGTAGCTATAACTTGAAATATGACACAGACTTTAGTTTGCTAACATTCTTAATGACAGTTGCAGTTCTTAATATTTGCTAAAGGGATGAATATTTCTTTCTACTGCAGTTTATAATGTGTTATTTTTATTTAGCATCTTACATAATCTACACACACATTTCTCATTTTTATCACATTCTGTCTCTTCTCTAATCGTACAAGCCATTCACTTTGATACCTTATACCTTTTACATTTCCACTTTAGGAAAACTCTAGCCTCGGTTGTAACCCTGGAACGTTGACTGATAATTGTCACTGACAAGAAGGTGAGACATTGGTACAGAGGAGATAAGCATTACATAAATAAGTCTGAAGCTGAGACTACATTTCTAGCATAGTGAGATATCACGTTACTGCTGTGAAAGTAATAAAAGCATAACTAAACACACTGGCAGCATATAGATAAGCCATTTCTTAATTCTCTAGTGGGGCTCTTATCATCCATTTACTGTCATTGATAATCAAACTGGAACCAACTGCTTAGGATATAATTACCCTTCACAACTCTTTTTGAAGCAATATTTTCAGGTATTAATGTGTATAATAAATATATTCCTGCATACTTTTTCTTGTTTGATAGCATGTATACATTTTCTGAGTTCCCTACTTATAAAGATTTAGAAAACAATGTATGAATAAGAACTTTCATATAATTTGGTCATATGTTATCACAGAAATAAGAACATTAAATCTAATTGTGTCTTACATTTTCATGGGAGTTTATAATAAAGTATGCGAAAAACATCAGTGAGTCAAATTTCCTATCATTTATAAAACAGCACACTGCTGTTCCAGCTTTAGCATTCATTTTCTGTTGACAGTAACCATATTTTCAAAGGTTCACTACACATTACCATTTTTAGATACAGTTCATAGAATATTCTTTCCAAGGCCTATTGTTTTTGTTTATAGTATTTCAAATGTAACTAGCTTATGACTCAGTACTTAAAAAATATATATGTGTGTGTGTGTGTGTGTGTGTGTGTGTGTGTGTGTGTGTGTGTGTGTGTGTGTGTGTGTGCATGCTTGCGTGCATGTGTGTGTGTGTGTGTGTGTGTGTGTGTGCATCAGTACTGTAAAGTCACCAATCACCAGCACATTGTAATGAGTGCAGCTAAGGGTACTTGGAGAAGTCTTTTTTTTTTGATAACTCAGTTTTTGATGTGGCACCATGTCCTTTGTTTTTTTTAATTCTTATGAGACTTAATTTTGTTAGACCTTGGACATTTTACAGTCTCATAATGATATTTTTCTGTGTATTTGTGGCATTGTACTATAGAGCTGTGTGGTGCTTGTTTCTGTGTATTTGTGGCAATGTACTGTATAGCTGTGTGGTGCTTGTTTCTGTGTATTTGTGGCATTGTACTGTAGAGCTGTGTGGTGCTTGTTTCTGTGTATTTGTAGCATTGTACTGTAGAGCTGTGTGGTGCTTGTTTCTGTGTATTTGTGGCATTGTACTGTAGAGCTGTGTGGTGCTTGTTTCTGTGTATTTGTAGCATTGTACTATAGAGCTGTGTGGTGCTTGTTTCTGTGTATTTGTAGCATTGTACTGTAGAGCTGTGTGGTGCTTGTTTCTGTGTATTTGTGGCATTGTACTGTAGAGCTGTGTGGTGCTTGTTTCTGTGTATTTGTGGCATTGTACTGTAGAGCTGTGTGGTGCTTGTTTCTGTGTATTTGTGGCATTGTACTGTAGAGCTGTGTGGTGCTTGTTTCTGTGTATTTGTGGCATTGTACTATAGAGCTGTGTGGTGCTTGTTTCTATGTATTTGTGGCATTATACTGTAGAGCTGTGTGGTGCTTGTTTCTGTGTATTTGTGACATTGTACTGTAGAGCTGTGTGGTGCTTGTTTCTGTGTATTTGTGGCATTGTACTGTAGAGCTGTGTGGTACTTGTTGCTGTGTATTTGTAACATTGTACTGTAGAGCAGTGTGGTGCTTGTTTCTGTGTATTTGTGGCATTGTACTGTAGAGCAGTGTGGTGCTTGTTTCTGTGTATTTGTGGCATTGTACTGTAGAGCTGTGTGGTGCTTATTTCTGTGTATTTGTGGCATTGTACTGTAGAGCTGTGTGGTGCTTGTTTCTGTGTATTTGTGGCATTGTACTGTAGAGCTGTGTGGTGCGTGTTTCTGTGTATTTGTGGCATTATACTGTTGAGTTGTGTGGTGCTTGTTTCTGGGTATTGGTGCTTGCACATTATTTTTGTGACACTGATGCCTCTTAGTTAAATATTTGTTATCTCTCACAGGTAGCTTTTGAGGGGTTAAGTGGTAGTTCTTTGAGAGAATCTTGCAGTTGCTACACTGCCTGAGGATGCCACATTTTTTGAAGACAAGCTTGTAGAGCTTCCATTTGGTCCAAGAATGTAGAAAATTATGGATATAAGACTTATTTGGTTTTCTGGATGCATCTTTTTTGTATTAAATGCTTCTTTTCTTTGATAAATGTTTATGACTACAGAATATTATATATTAATTGGTACCAAAAATGTTTGTAATAGTTAACTTTCGGCAATGCTTTGCTAAGGAAGAAACAGATTACAGTGACATAACTTGGTTCTAAATAAAGTGATAGCACCATTAACACAACCTTCCAATGGCCATGGCTCTGAGCTGTGTAAAACTTTAACTGAAGTGACAGAGTCTATCCATTGTAGGTTTGTGCAGTGCTGTGCAAACTGCAGCTTGGTGCAATATGACTAAGCTAGGAATTTAAGCAATCCAGTGAAAAAGCATACATAAAACAAAATCTTTTCTTTCTTTGCACCTGCTTAAATCACATTAATCTAATTTTTAAGTAGAAAAATGAATCAAAAGTTATGAAATTTGGGACACAGAAAGGCCTAACCACCGAAAGAATGGGTAATCAAAATCAGTTCTGCCGATACCAGCAAGACCACCAGCAAATCCAGGTACTAACTAAATGACTGGAACAAATGTTAAACTTTCAACAACACTAGAAATGACAAAAGCAAAACTTTGCAAACTGTTCTTCTCTGTTGGAAATATTTTGATTTATTGGCTCACCCCTAGAAGACAGAGCAGCATTTGAAAAAAAGCCTTTGGCTTTGTTGAACTTCATTGCACTTTCTATGGTAGGTATTACATGGGGCATTTAAACTGAATTGTACTGTTGTTTTCTGTGTAGAATACTTATGCAGTAAAGAACTTTGTGATATTGTCTTTATTGCTTAGTCATCAAATTGTAAGATATAGTGTAGAAAGAATGTATTTTAGTTTCCAGCGCAGTTTGAGCAGGTTATACTAATTATGTTTTAGGTAGGTTATTGCATTCTTGTGGTTGCAGCTAAGCAAGATCTGTGATGATAGTTTTAAGAAGACTTTTTTTTCTTTTGCTGTATTGCTGTGCAGTGTTGGAGTTAACATATATAAAGTAGTGGAACTGTGAATGCAGGCCACCACATAGGGGTGCAGGGGCTTGACGCTTGTAAAACAACTGTAGACAGTGATTTGTTTTTTAGGTTTGACATACTGTGAAGGCATTGGTGGTTGATGGATTGTAATATGGTAGCTGATATAATCAATCCATCTCTGCTTGACCTAATGACTTCCTTGGAAAAGAGTCTTAGCTGGTGCTGCTTAAGTAAGGCCTCCCTATTTTTGATGCTGCTTTTCAGAAAAAAGAAATCCTTTCTTCTGATAGCTTCTAACAAAATATGTCAGTCGATATGTCTCACTCAGAGTCAAGAACACCACTGCTTGTTCTCAACAAAAGCCTAACGCCTTTCTAACCAGTAGATAATACACCTTGTCCTGGGATCAGATATCCATTTCCTTTTTTCACAGGCAGACTGTCAATTTAGCACTTTAAATGCAATCTGTGGTTATTCCACCTAAACATTCTGCCACTTTAACTATAGACTTTTCATTCTACATTTAATTTATGACCCACTATTATAAATATCGCAATAAAATCTCATCCCACCTCACCCTCTCACTCATTTTTCTACATTATTTATAATCTTCCTAACTTTTCTCTCATTATACCTTTTTATCTCCTGTGCTCATTATTGTATATACTATATCTCTATAGTGGGCAGTTACTGTTTCTATTGTATATTGAAGCATTTATGCAACGTCTTGCAGTTTAAATGCTGGATTTTTTTTTTCTTTTTAGTTATAATTGTTATTTTATTTATAGTTGTATTTTTACTTATATTACTGATCACTTGCTTGTAAAATGTACTTCAATATTCATAGCACTGGGGCCCTTACAAGCCGCCCTTACAAACCTAGCTATGCACCCCAAACTATTTGGGTCCAGAGTATCATGGGCATCTATATGAGGGTAGAGGACATGTTAGTAAGGAAGTAACTATGGATTTTTTTTTTTGGGGGGGGGGGGTTGTTAGGATAATACTTTTCTTATTGACGGCTTCTGTCCCTAGTGGACATGGTGGCAAGCCTGGGGATAAATTTATAATTTCCCATCCATTTGTCAAGGTTTTATTTTGGGAACAAACTCTGTTTTTACTTGAATGGGTAGCCTATTCCATATGTGGGAATGCTTCAGGACACATACCTAGCTTTCCAGCATGTTCTTTTTATGTCACAAGTGAAGTTCATCCCTAGACCTAGTGTTTCTGGTGATGTTTGTTTTGCATATATACAACAGATGCATCAGGGCTGGGTTTAAGGAAGCCCTTAAAGCCAGGCAAATATCCCCTCTCAGCAGCCTATAGGAGACTGAACACAAAGAGAGAGCTTTTAGGTGATCAGTGAAGGATGTGGTATTTATGACCTGAATTCTCCTGGTGAGAAACATTTGTGGGTATTCCATTTGTTGCAAGTGTCTGGCTAGATACATCAATGATAGGTCTGATAACGGTCAAGTAGAGTGGTACTATAATTTCCATGGGACTAGATGCCATACCCTTACCTATACGTTGGGAGACATAGAATGATCTTCTTAGTATCTTAGCTACATGTTGGTCAAAGGCCAGACTGATGTTTACATATGTTCCCAGAGCCATTGCTACTGGGTTGATTCTTACTGGTGTTTTATCAATGGAGTAATTAACTTAGGTTGACAGATTCCCAAAAAGCATTATAATGCGTTTTTTGGCATTGAGTTTTAAGCTATGGCTTGGCCCCAGTCATTTGTCTTTGTTAAACCCTCTTGCAAGATGTTGGTGTCTAGAAGGGAATCTATAATAGCTCCCAATTTGCAGTCATCTGTGAACTTGGTGACCCAGAGACCTTGAACATTATCCTTGATTTCTTAGAGGTACAATCCCTTGGTGGAGGTGGTCTCACCAATCCTGACTTCTTGGGCCCTCTCTGTGAGCTAGCAATCCAGTGAGCTATTTATGAATTTATGCTTAGCTCAGAGAGCTTGTCAACAATGCCTGAGTGGGATATTGTATAGGTCAAGATAAGCAGTACACCTGACCCTTGCCTTGGTTACTCTTTCAAAGAATTCTACCAGACTAAGCAGGCATAACCTACCTTTAACAAAATCACATTGGGATGGGTCCAGTATCTACTGATTGCCAATGTCCTTGTTTATTGTCACCAAGAGGATCAAAGGGCTCAAACAGATGCCATATGCTGCCCGGTTAAAGAAACTCCAGCTCTACTCAGTGGCATACTGCCTGTTCAGAGGCGATCTGTGCCTGACGTATAAAGCCATGTCCAACTCAGAATTAATGGACATGCTGCACCTCAGAAAATCCAAATCCCATCGAGCTACGCGCTCGAGAGACTTGAACCTCAGCACTGTAATAAATAGTTCATGCTGGAAGGACAGATTCATAACCCAGAGGCTCCCTTCACTCTGGAATAAAATCCCATTCCAGGTTAGGCAGAGTCCCTCATTGACTCTCTTCAAGAGGAATCTTGATGAGTGGATAGGAGATCGTAGGTTTACCCCGGGTATCACTTCTGTGTCACTGTTAGACAGAAGCACAGTATACTAACCTCAAAAAAGGGCATAGCAAAATAAATTTAAAATGGGTGGCAAAAGCCAAACACATTCTGGCTAGGCTTATAAATGCCCTAGGGCAGATAGCCTAGTATGAACCTATGAACCTATGAACCTATGATAACTCATTCCATGGCTTTGCATATTAGGCTTGCTAGACTCATGAGTCTGTAGTTCACTGGGTCAGAAAACAGTCCCCGTTTGTGGAGGCGGAATGATTATTGTGATCCTCCATTCGCTTGGAACATAGCCTGTTTCAAGATTGTAGCTGAAGAGTACCCCAAGTGATCCTGGTAGGTCATGTTTTAGACTGTACAGGAGGCAACTGGGGATGTTGTCAGGACCCATGGGGGTGGTGTTCTTGATGTTAGTGAATTCTACCAGCAACTGGTCCCTGCTAATAGTTGAGGGTAGAATGTTGCAGGAGATTTTACTTGGGGGAGCTGGGGGGAGTTGGGGGTTGAAGCTTGAGCTGAATTTAAAAGACTGCAGATTTGCTATTTCACTCTAACCAGTGAAGGTGGTACTGTTCAACACCAGTTCAGCACACTACTCTGCATTACCTTTAAGGTTCCAGACATAGCTGAGAAGGCCTTGTGATTGTTCTTAACCTGTAAGTCTTTCCTAACCTTGTAGTTGGCCCTGTTGGACTTAATTAGATCTTTTAATTTCTTGTTTAGATTTAAAAGAGAGTACTTATCTTTAAGGGAGTTACGCTTTCTGATTTTGGCCACGTATTTTCTTATTTTATTATATAATTTGTTTAGTTGAGGTTTGTTTTATAAGTTTGTTTTGGGTTTACTTCTGGTATGTCTAGCAGCCTCTATGCAGCCATTCACATGTTGACATAGGGACTCTGTGAATAATTCTGCATAGATAACTCTGATTTCGGGCTTAATGGGAGCCTTGGATTTTAGTAAACTGCCACTTAATGGGATATAGCTTGCCTTAGAAAAGTTCCTAATTGTTACTGGTTTATCTGGCTTTTCTGGGTTGATTTTTTTACTGCAAAGGATGCAGCTTTGAGATCCAACCTCACTAGTGTAGACGTGACACTGGAGAGAGGAGGAGGTGCTGTGCTCTCCCATGTTGGTGAGTACTAGATCCAGTATGTTTGATACTCTTGCTGGACCATGCAGTATTGGTAATAGGGTGTTTGTGTAAATAAAGTCCAGAAAGCATTGTCCGTGAACTTGTGGCAGTGTAAATTTCCCAGTCTATAGAGGAGTAGATAAACTCACCCCATGAATAGGGTGTTTAGTCATATGGTGAGTGCCTCTAGTAGGTTTAGGTAAGAGTTGTGAGACCCTAGGGGCATAGATGGTGACATGAAGCCATCCATGATATGGTGAGGGAACTTATATATGGTGACTTGCTTATGGATGAGCTCCATTATATCATACTGTTTAATCAACTTAGAGGTATGTTTTTTCCTTAATATATTTCAAGACTTCTCCACCTTTAGCCCCGGTCTCTGCTGTTGTTGGTTTAAAGTGTGCAAAGCTATGTATCCTTGCACTGCTGGAGTACTTTCTATGGCTTTAAACCAAGTCTCAGTAATGGCACAGATGTCTACATTCTCCAAAGTGAAAAGGCATGAAAGGTATGGAGTTTTTTTTAGGCTCCTAGCATTAAGTAATAATACCGTCAGGATGCTTTCAGACTTTTCAATATGTTGGTAGTTTTGTCATTTTAGCATTGCCTAAAAAAGGCTCTAATGAGGTGGATACAATTTTCATCAATATTCAAAAGCCTAGGGTGGACAGGTGCAGCTTATTCTTGGCAAAGCAATGTGTTCTGCTGACCATGTCTTCCCATGCTGAGTGATACTGGGTCCTCCTAAAGTGACACCAGAAACTAAGCCAATTATTAAAATCAATAATTTTATTATCATACTGTGGCATCATCCTTGGTGAAGGTAGAATGCTGTTCAATGCTAATGTAAGATTGCCTTTGTCATATGTGTAAATGTAATGCACGGCTTGTACCTATCTGTCATACAGGCTCTGAGATATCAATTATGTCCTTTTTCAAATTCTCCAATAAGGTATGCCTCAGGTCATTTACACCCACATGAACTATGATAGAATCTTACTGGTACCTGGGGTACAGTGACTTGAGTGTATATGTGATGTTGCAGATCCTGGCTCCAAACGGGCAAGTAATCATTATTTTCCCTTTGTCTAACCTGGTGAATGGTGCATCTGTGTATGATACAATGTGGTCCCCAATGACAAAAGTATTAGGTAAAGTATATGGCTGCCTTATGGGCTTTGCTCTTGGAGGATCATTGAGTGTAAGCATATGTGAGATGTTTACTGTTGCATTTGATGTGTGTTTTAGTGATTGCTGTGGAGCAGTGTTGCCGATAGGTGTCTTTGGAGGGCTCTGACATTTGGGAAGGTTACTTTTAAGCAGCTCAGCATAAGACAATCTGTGTGTGTGGTGAGCAGTATGTGTGAGGGATGTAGCATGGGTATTCATGAATACCCCTTTTGTAGGCGAGATTTTTGCATCCAAAGAAATTGTGCTTTTACAATATTATTTTCTTTATTGATTAACTGGTTGTCCGAGAACGTGCTAGGATATAGTATTGCTATTCCATTTGCGAGCTAACTACTCTAAGCTTAATTCCACACATTGCCACTCCAATATATGGGTTTTGGACCTGATCCTAACTTTATAGGGAAGTTTTACCATCTAGACATTTGCAGGGCACTGGTAACCAGTGCTGCTTAGCAGGCAGCTCTGTGCAAACTTGCCTGAAATATACCAGAGAAAAAAACTTGAAACCTGACTCCTATACCCTCTAACCAATAGACAACCACACTCTGAGTTCCCTGGAGTGATTCACAAGTCACAGAGATTAGGTAAACACCTTCTGATGGATGATCCTTGATCTTCTTAATATAAAAACACATCAAAAGTAGCTCTCAAGTGCAGATTATACAACAAACTACCCGATAACTAAGTGCCTGGATAATTTGTCATTCAGCAAGGTGATTTGGAGGCAAACAGAACTAGAAAAGCCAACAAATAGAGAAATTATTATTTTTTGCCTCAAAATTAAATAAATGACTTAAAATGCTCACTAACAGTAGTGATCAGTTTATAAAGTAAGTACAGGTGCAGTAAATCAAGACAATATTCTTATTTATTTGGATGGCTGTGGATGCAGTTAAAACACTTGAAAAGCATTGCAGAGTTCATTGTAAGTGAAGTGTAAGATTCATCATAGGCATGCTTTCATTAGAAAATGTCAGACTTTTTATCTTCCAGCAATTGCAGTCTCCTGAGCTAATCCTGAAAATGGTCCATTGGGATCAATGTTCTACCTGTTCAGAGAGTTGCTCCACCAAGTTACTTTTCATGTAGTCTTGTGAAATGGATGCATGTTATACTATGACTGAAAGTAGGTAGTGCAGCGTTGCATACATTTGTATGTAAGTATTTTGTGTGTGTGTGTGTGTGTGTGTGTGTGTGTGTGTGTGTGTGTGTGTGTGTGTGTGTGTGTGTGTGTGTGTGTGTGTGTGTGTGTCTATATGTGCTTGTTTCCATGTGGATGTATGTATACATGTCTGTAAAGGTATGAATGCAGCTGCACAGATTGTGTGTGTGTGTGTGTGTGTGTGTGTGTGTGTGTGTGTGTGTGTGTGTGTGTGTGTGTGTGTGTGTGTGTGTATGTGCACGCGCGCGCCATCAAACTAATTGTCAAACCCATGTTGCCATTTTGCACAGGATGCGATACTCCCTCTGAATACCTGTGAACATATTTTGTTACTTTTTCTGTACTTGACACATACCGACATATAATCTACATTCATAATGGGCATGATTCTTTCTTAAAATAGGTATTCTATTCTTTGGTTGAATTATTCCAGTTTCCTTTAAAAGTTTACACTCAATACTCTCCTGGATTTCATAAGTATTTTTATTTTATTTTGTGTATTATTTGTAAAGGTTTATTATGATTGCCTGAAATCTGGTATTTTTACTCTAGAACTAACCTGAAAGTAGTACTTTCCAGGTTGAATTCCTGGGTGTATAGAGACACTAACAAATGGCTTTGCTTGGAAGGAATGATGGCGTAGGTAAAGTGGAAGAGGATACAAAGAAACATGCAATCTGGACAGACAGAGACAGACAGTAGAGGTATGGAGACAAAGATGGGGGCAACAGTGAAGGAATGCAGACATACAGAGGGATAACAACTGGAGTTCAGACTGGTGTGGAAGAAAATTGAACTACAAGCAAGATATTGGGAGAACCCCATAAGGAGAGGAATATCATGTTGGTAAATAGGTTGGGGTAGAGGGGAGGCCTCTAGCCCAGAGGAGACACCACCCAGGCATTTGTTATCTCCCATGCTTGTGTCATGAGCAAGCTATACACATGGCACTCCTATCATTGTGGGCAGCAGGTTCTATGACCCTGATAGCCACATCAGGAGGTGGCCCATGGCCCCAGTTCAGGAGTCTATTTACTGGCATACCTCAGATGTGACTAGCTATCACACCTGAATCTTTTTGTCTAAGAAAGAGCACTGTGGGCCATTTTCAGAAGAAAAGCATCTGTTCTCCTTTTAAGAAGTAGTTACAGTGGTAAACAGCAAGCCTTTCAGGTTCCTCTCAGCTGGATGACCTGTACAACCTTGCTGAGAGACAAGCCTGGTGATCTCCATTAACCCAGTACCAGGTGTACTGGTGCTCCACATTGTGCAGCACAGCCTGGTCTGTGAAAGGAGATGAAACAAAAACACAAACAGAATAACTGCAAAACATTAGCACACAAGTCTGTTAAAAATATAATTGCAGTTGCACACTATAGATTTGGACATAGTATACATGTCCCAACCACCAGGACAATCATGCAGACCTTATTTGACATGCCTTGCTGTTAAAGACAGTCTATTTTGCTGCTGCAAAATGAATGCAGAAACTATTCAGTACAATGTAATCCTGTCAGCAAAAATGCAAGTAAAAGTAACAGAAAATAGCCAGGAAAAAAAATGACAAAAATTACATAAAGTTCCTGTGATAAAATGTGGCACACCCTTCCTAACCTTTGCCTTCAACTGGCAAGCACACAAGGGATTTTATCCTGCAGTTCCCTATAGCTATACCTGCATTGCTTGCTAATGGCATATTCAGCAATCTTACAAGCTGGAGCAAGATATCAGACTGATGTAATGGGCCATGATAACAGTCCAGCAGGTGCTCCTTAAAGTCCCTGTGCAGCAGAGAGAAAAAATATTTGCATTTCTTGTTTACTTCAGCCAGGAGTGCAGCTGAACCCAGCATGTGAAGAAGCCACATTGACTCTGTTTACGCATCTGTTGACTGGCATACAGAAGTAATCCAAGTAAACCAGTTTCAGGCTTAACCCAAGATTTAAACATGATAAAAGGGGATACTAGGTAATAAGCAATGTATCTTGCACCGTAACCTGTATTAAGAAAGAAGTAACCCAATTAAAAATATGAAGTAGTTGTAGGATTAATCATTGAAGGGATGTCAATAAGTTTCTAAACTTTTACAATAAAAGTACATAGTTTAGGAAAGGCATTTGTTGTGCATATTGGCCTTCATGAGAAACAGAATGGTTGCCCTGTGTGTAAGACCACTTGTTGGGTATCACATGATGTGCATTGTTGGGTGATCATGGTGAGCAAGTAAACGTTTAATTAAGCACAGAGAAGTGGCACTGTGAGCCTTGCAGGCATTACTGTGCCTGTCCAGTTAGACTATATATGAGCTGAAACAAGCATCATAGCACTGCCTGGATAAAATAGTGCAATGCATTATGGCAAGGATTCATAGATGATTGCACTAAGTTTCCTTATTTTTATAATCACTGTGTTATGAGACTCATTGTAGAATGATAGGAAACCATATTGCAAAAGATAATGTTAAAACTTGCAAAAGATAGGAATTCAGTGGAGAAGACCTTACACTGACATGTAGGCTTAAGTAACGAAGATAATATAACTGGTAATGTGTTTTTGGACTGTACTGAGCACCTATGATACATTGCAGTAACAGGAACAGATAGGAAACAGTAGACTGAGTGAGGTAACATGGCACTAAGGCAACTGGGGAAGGACATAGCACATGGGCATGACATTTTAATACTCAGCTAAGGAGGCCTCACCATGACGCAGAATATAACACAAGGGCATGGCAGGTTCATGTATAGCTGAGCACTGCAATGTGTCCTTTGAGCACATACTGCAAGACAAGTTACAGGGAAAACAACTGGCGTCTTTGTGGAGTGGTGTCTCCAGTCTTCACTTCCTTGTTCCAGTGTATGAGCCAGCTGACTATCCAGTGAGTTACATATGCATCAATGTCTAATTCCCTGAGTTTCTATACAAAGTCTACATGTGGTATTGTATCAAATGCCTTAACTATGTCAAAATAGGCAGTATGCACCATTTTGCCCTCATCCATTGCCTTAGTGACCTACTTAAAAAAGTCCATTAGGTTCAGTAGGCATGACCTACCTTTGACAAAACCAAATTGAGTTGGTTCAGTAGTTCCCGAGATACATGGGTGGCTCTCCTTTGTGCATAGTGATGACTGCTGAAGTCCTCTGCTCTCATGGCATGAAGCATGTGTCATGGCTATGGCTGAATAGTAGCACAAGTGACCCTGGTAGCTCATATTTCATGCTATTTAGGAGGTATCCTGTGATATTATTGGGGCTAATCAAAGCTCTGTTCTTAGCTTTAGAGAGTGGATCTAAGATCTGCTCCCAACTGATGACTGGATTTGTTGTATCTCCTGATTCCATGAATGTGGCTGAATTTGTCAACAGGTCATCACATTGTTTTGTGCTCTCTTTGACATTTCAGAGGTAGCTAAAGAAGACCTTGTGGCTATCTTTGGCCTGGGACACTGTCTTTACCTCAAAATTTGCTTTGCTGGACTTAATTAGTTTTTTAGTTGTCTACTGACTTTGATAACTGAATTTTGTATCTTGTTTGGTGTTACAATTCCTAATTTTGGCTATGTTTTTTTTTTCTTTTATTGTACAACCTCTTTAATTTTTGCATACTACAGGATGGTTTGTTTTCTGAGTTAGTTTTGGGCTTACGTCTGGTAGGCCCAGTAGCCTCTAAACAATCACTGATATGGTTGTACTGAGCTTTTGTGAATAATTCTACATAGGCTGCTGAGTTGTCTGGCTTAGGAGAGGGCTTGACATTTTGACAAGTTATCACTTAATAAAAGGTAGTTTGTTTTGGAGTACTTATTAACTGTTACAGGCCTTACTGGGGTTACAGAATTAATTCTTATATCAAAAGAGACTGCTTTGTGGTCTGACTTTACCAGAGAGGACATAACATGGGGCGGGGGGGGGGGGGCAACATTCTCTAATATTTGTAAATGTCAGGTCCATTGTGTTTTTACCTCTACTAGGTGTACACACTAACTGGTCCATGATGTCTGTGTTTACAAAGTCTAGGAGTCACTGTTCCTGCATATCTGATTTTGTGAAGGATTCCGAGTTTATAGAGGCATAATTGAAGTCTCCGATTTGTATGATATTTGGTTGAATGGTGAGTGTCTCCAATAGGTTTAAATACGAACTATGCATTTCATGTGGCACTGTGACCTTTAGCTTACAAGATATGGTGTGGGACTTTGTCTATGATAATCTAGACATGGAGGAACTCCAGGGCATCATCCTGTTTAACCAATGTAGAGGTATGCTTTTTATTGACATAGATTGAGATATCTTCAGCTTTAGTACCTGTCTTTGCAATTACTGCTCTAAATGTGTGGAAGGCACTGAAGCCTTGCACTGCTGGGTTACTTTCTGTGGCTTTAAAACATACCTCAGTAACTGCACGGATGTCTGCTTTCTCCAATGGGAGTGAGCATGGAGAGAGTGGAGCTTCCTGTTTAGAGTCCTGGCATTAAGCAGTTACACCTTTAGATTTCCTTGGGTAGATTTTGCTATATTGGAAGGTTTGTCAGCTTGGCATTGCCTAAAAAAGGCTCAACTGGGAAAGACAATGTTTTAGCCAATATTTTGAAAGCCTTATGGGCTTGGTATTTGAGGCTCTGCTGGTTGGGGCTGTATGTGCAGTGTTGCGTGTTGTTTCTGTTGAGTGCTTTCTGTTTTGCTTAGGAGAGGTTTTGCAGATGGAATGTCTTTTTAGACTTTGAGGGTTAGGAAGATTGCAGTTAAGTGCCACGGCATAAGCATGTCTATGTGTGGGATGTGTACTATGTGTAGTAGGTGTAGTGCATGTGTCTTTGGCAACCAGATTGTTGTTATGAGTGTTTGTATGTGAGAGTTTTGCCTTCAGAGACATTCTGCGTATATACAACTCTCACATACTGTATTTTTTTCTTTGAAGATTAAATGGCTGTCAGTGAACATTAGACAAGTGTTACTGTGTCTCAGTATTCCCATATCCACCAAACTGGCTGCTGAGAAATTGGGAATATGTGCATCCATGACCCTTTATTGGGTGATTTACTAGCATCTGAAGAGTTAATAATGAGTTCAGTAAGTGGGCTGTTGGGTCTAGAGACTAGACTAGGCTATGTAATACTAAATTTAAGGGGGAGAACTCCTCAGCATGCAAAATAGCTGCTCTGTGCTACTCAACAAGCAATATAGTTGCTCTACACTCACTGAGTTACTGGCACAGTTTCAGAGGTAGTTTTTTACTTTCTGTGCCTATACAGGGCACTACTGACTTCATTACTAACTGATTTGATTTCAAGTATTAGGGACCTTTAAAATGATTTAAAGTACAAAAATCAACAAACAAAGCAAAAATAAAACAGTAGCACTCTAACACAGCTGACTAAAGTGCAAAAACAATAAAATAAATCCGTTATATGCCAAGCATGGAGTAGGATTAGTTCAGGAACCTGTCAGAGTGTGTTGAGTGAGCCCTGAGAAAATGAGCAGGAGACTATTTGTGTTATGGGATGTTTACTGAAGGGCAATGCTGATTTATATCAGTTCCAACTACATAAAGTTACTTAATAAGTGATGTATGTATAATTGTAAAAGAATTCTTTAAACATCTTACGCAATTTACGCTATCTGGTGGTAGAAATATTGTTTTGTGAATTTTGCCACATACTTATCAAGAAAACACAACAAACAATTACATTTAATGTAGTACAAAACATTACAATGTTATTAAGCACCTTTCTAACACAATGTTTGTGTCTTTCGGCTTTTCCCGGTTAGGGGTCGCCACAGCGGAACTCCGGTCCGCTAATGATTGGCAGTAGATTTTTACATACTGGCTTGCCGGGCCTAACACACAACCTTCAACAAAGGAACGCCCATTCACGCATGTCGCTACACAGAAGACGCTCTAACTGAGAATCGAATGGGCAACGTCTAACTGTGAGGCGACAACGCTACCGCAGCACCACCACTGCAGTACTCACCTTTCTAACACAATAAAGGTGTTTAATAATGGTTAAGCACCTTCCATTTATATCAAACTTTGGTTTTGTGTTAGCGCTTAAACAGAGGCTAAAACATAGTAGCTTTAAAGCTGTAATTTTCAGTCTGCCA
This sequence comes from Protopterus annectens, assembly GCF_019279795.1. Lineage (NCBI taxonomy): Eukaryota > Metazoa > Chordata > Ceratodontiformes > Protopteridae > Protopterus > Protopterus annectens. Next base: position 1,842,329,355 of record NC_056739.1, read on the forward strand.
CATGTATTTTGTCTGTGGCAGTGCAAAGTGTATTACAACTTTTAAAGCTATTACACAATACAAGACACTTCCACACACTGGATGTGAGGAAGATTAAATGTAGTACGGCTTTCACATGTGAAAGACTTGACTTCATACTCCAGTAATTTGCTTCTCTCTCTCTCAGTATCTTTTAATACACTGGAGCAGATAAAACTTCAAGTAATACAAAAACTAGTGGCAACACTGTATTACATCTTTCAAAGCTGTAAAAATTGTCCTACACTGGTTCTGTATATCTTTCCTCCTGTAACTATTAAACGTGGAATAAGTAAAGCTACAGTACATGTAGTGCAAAGATTTAAGAGTTGGTCTTTCCAGTTTTAAGCATGGAGTTTAAGTTTTCAGAATGCATGTCCTCATGGGTATAGCAAAGTGAAGCTGTTGAGAGAACATTTTGACACGCATTTCTCAAACATAATAATTTGGTTATGATTAGAGGCTTGATTATAATCCTTTAGTTTATTATTTCAGAAATCAGTTTTGATTTTGATTTTTACAACTTCTGCCAATAAAGGAATTATTTTTATGTGTGACAACATATGATGCATGCTGTCCTTTCATGGCTGACATCAAAAGTGCCTAATCATAATATTCTGAAAAACAATGAGCATGCTTTGTTATTTTTCCAATTTGTACTGTGCATCTTTGTGTTCTGCCTTCACAGAGAATAACAGAAATGAATAAGATTGATCAATTAATGACTGCTAGTTTATGTAGTTTTTTCAGCAAACAACAGACTGTAGTTCCTATAAATTGAACTGAACAATCTGTGAATAAAAAAAAAATATATATATTAAAAAGAGAGGCTAATAACCCTGCTACTGTTATTTACTTAACACAACATCTTTGTTAATGAAAACTACCACAAAATTAAAACTTAAAGATTAAGAAAAAAAGAAACATTGGTTAGTACAGTTAACTGAACTGAAGTTACTGACAAAATTTAAAATCTCAAAAGTATTCATATGTCCATATGTGTATACTGGGATAATAACCACTGGGACCTTTATAAGCGTAGCCAAGCATCCCAAATGTATTGCACAAGTTTATGGACTTAGAGGTTCTTTTAAGGGGTTTACATAAGCTGAGGCAAGATTTGCAGGCAGCCCCTGTCCATTAGAGGCATAGAAGTCAGGCCCAGGTATATTTTTTGATTTCCCATCCACTGGTCCAAGTTTCTCTTGAACAGGTTTAGAGAAGAGCTCTGCTTCACATGGAGGGGACCACCAACATGTCTTGTTTATGTTGCATGCAAAGTTTAAATCCCTAGATTGAGTAATTCTGATAATATTTGCTTTTTGTATATGTAAAAGGTCCATCAAAGTAAAATTCAAGAATGCCTTGTATGCAGAAGCACAGATAGCGCAACCAGCAGCCTGTGCTGGTACAATGAACAAGCACCATGCCCCCTCAGCTCTTCATGTGAAAAGCAAATAAATAAATAAATGGATGTTCCTTCTACTGGTATACCAGCTGGGTGGCCAGATGCACAACACCCCCCCATACCCAGCCATTTAGGCCCCAATCCTCCTCTGTTTTATTTAAAAAAAAAATAGGAAAAACTTCTTCTTGTTTTAAACTGTAGCAAATTGCTTACTTCAAATCTAGCAAACTGTTGCTACAGTTTGTACCCTGAACAGAGCACTACTGTGCTCATGTTTTACTTAAGAAAAAAAGAGAGCATTTCTTCTTATAAACTGTAGCAAACTGCTTGCTACAAATATAGCAAGCAGTTCCTACGGTTTATACCCTGTACAGAGGGCTACAGTGCTCATGTTTTGCTTAAAAAAGAACATTTCTTATAAAATGTATCAAACTGCTTGCTATAATGTAGCAAGCTGTTGCTACCATTTAGACCACACTCATGTGCCTGTCCAGGCGTATACTGAAGGGGGCATTATATTTAATGATGGGCCTGATGAGGGCCAACAACAGTGGAATAAGGTTAATACAGTGATGTGAACTGAAGTATTCCAGCTCCCAGCATTTATAAAATGATTTTAATTTTACTGTTTATCCTTAAGTTAGATGGAAGTAAATGAAGAAAAAGAAAAACTGATATACCCATCCATGACAGAGATACACTGGATAATAAAACCACATACGCATTTCTTAAAGTGTTAATTGTTTAAGGGAAAAAAAATCATACACAGAAATCCGTTGGAAGTACAGAGCATATATGATTCAAGAATAATGAAATAAATATTTTAATGACTGCAGAAATCATCAAAAGGAAAGGCATCTTTAATCTTTGTTAAGTGTGTCCTAAAAATGGTGGGTTTTGATACAGTCCCTTTTTGACACAAGATTATGAGGCTGGACTGACTGAGAAATAAAGAACTGTGGTGGTTCTGAGACTGATTTGCAAGACTTTAAAAGGATAAAAATGTGTTTAAACTTTGCCTTTTGATCCTACATATTAGCAGCTGTTAGACTGCAATGTTAATTTTAACTTTTTTGGAGCACCATGTGAGAAAGAATATTGAATATGAAGTTCCCTTAATTTGGAGACTACTAATTTTGAATGCTAATAGACCTTGTTTTGTTTTTATAATTGTGATTATTTGTCCCATTGAAATATTAATTCATAACTGATTTATTTTTTCATATTTAGCCATCAAACTTCCTTTCTTGCCAACATAAAACATTGCAAGTAGGATCAGTTTCAGATATTGTTATCTGTGATTAATGGTATCACATTAAGGCAATTGATGTAAATTTTTTCCTAGATCATTTTACAGTCACCTTTCTTAGCTCTGTGGCTGTAATAAGTGAAATGAATATTCAGTTGTTTGAAGTTTTTACTTTTGGCCTTGATAGGAAGGACGTATGTCGGGTTCTGGATAGTGTTTAACTTATAATTGTTAAACTGCAAAGAGTGATGATTAATCTCATTAAAGCTGCATAAATATTGTTTAACAATGTAAAACTGCTTCCACATTATGCAATGTGACTAAAATGTAATAACTGTAATCATAAATTAATAAATTATTTATTCATTTTTATTTTTTTTTACCTAGCTAGACATCTATGTATATATTTATATTTTATACACAAAGGTTACTTTAAGTTCATCACATGTTTGGAGTATCAAACTTTTATAGAAATGAAAAAATCGAACAAGACACTTTTTTTCTATATTCAGTCTGAAGAAGCGATTTGTAAATCGTGAAAGCGCTCACTTCTCATCTTTTGCTGTGGAATAAAACTAGTGTCCTTTAGCTATGTTGACTTCGCATTTTTGCATTTTATTAAATTTTTATGTTGGCATTTGCAGTCTAATACTTGTATTATTACAGAATGCCAGCATTAGTTTGGGGGAGGGGTCATGGTGCAGTGAAATGGGAGTTTGCTCTTTTCCCTCTGTTGTGCAATATAAATAGCAGGGAAAAAGGGTGGTGGTGCAGGGGAGTTTGGTCTCTGACAAAATGTTTTTTTGTTTTTTTGTTTTTTTTGGTGAGGTTCATTCATTTTTCATCAATCTGGTATCATTCAACATATATATATGTGTGTGTGTGTGTGTGTGTGTGTGTGTGTGTGTGTGTGTGTGTGTGTGTGTGTGTGTGTGTGTGCGTGCGTGCGTGTGTGTGTGTGTGTGTGTGTGCGTGTGTGTGTGTGTGTGTGTGTGTGTGTGTGTGTGTGTGTGTGTGTGTGTGTGTGTGTGTGTGTGTGTGTGTGTGCGTGTGTGTGCGTGTGTGTGTGTGTGCACGTGTGTGTGTGCGTGTGTGCATGCGTGTGTGTGTGTGTGTGTGTGTGTGTGTGTGTGTGTGTGTGTGTGTGTGTGTGCGTGTGTGTGTGTGTATATAGGTATATGTGTATACGTATGTATTATATGTGTGTATAGGTATATATATATATATATATATATATATATATATATATATATATATATATATGTGTATCACCTTCTACTGCTAAACTATGAAGACTTAGCATTTATCCCTTACCCCTATGAATGTAATGCTGCTGATCATTTCATTCATTTTTGTTGGGTTGCCATTAATTCTGGTCAGACCTGCATTACTTTTACCTACAACTGATAGCTAACTTTATATCATAACTCATGCATTGCACCAGGTATTGACTGTGAACTTATGAATGTAAGTAAGACATAAAAAGAAAAATCATTTCAAGGAGACCCCATCTACATAGCGGTAATGCATGCTAATGATGAATAGAAACACAAAAATAGGGCAAAAATCTGCCAGTATCCTAACATGCATTTTTCAGATTATTTGTTTATTTTTTTTAGTTCATGTATTCATTCATTATTGGGTGCCTGTGATGGTGCAGTGGTCAGCATTGTCACCTCACAGCAAGAGGTTCTCTGGTTTGATTCTCAGCTGGGGTGCCTTCTGTGTGGAGTGTGCATGTCCTCCCTGCAGTAATGTGGGTTTCTGCTGGGTTGTCCAGATTCCTCCCACATTCCAAAGGCATGCAGCAGGTGGATTGGACACTGTAAATTGGCCATAGGTGTGAGTGTTTGTGTGAGTGAGTGGTGCAGATGAACTACCGTGGCAGAGCAAACCTTGGCTTGAGATGATCGTCACTGTTCAAGTGACACCCCGAACCATGTGCAAAATGTGAAAAGGGGGTTGAAGATGGATTCATTCATTCATCTGTTTGCTTACTTTTTGTTGACTGGGTTAGTCGAATTAAATATATGGACTATTTTCATGGGAGACCTTAGATGCTGCTGTTGCTGACTAGGGGAAATTTGACCTGAGAACCAGAAAGTTCCCCTTACTCTCTCTCCCTCTGTCTGCAGGTGCTGATAGAATAGTTCTTCCTGGCAGAAGAATGAATGAGGAAATTCTGAAGATGGTTAAAATAAGCACATATGAATGCTATGGCAGCAGTAAATTAAACATAGATGCAAATGGAAGAGGTTGCTGAATTGTAGCAACATGATATTATTGTGGATACAAAGCACCAGAGTAGAGGGTCAGTTGGTGAGAAGTTTTTACAGATGATACATCAGACAGTGCTGGTAGAAGTAGATGATTTATACCAGAGAGAGGCGATGGTTCAAAGGTTACCTTTAAGAACTGATGACTTACAGATGTCAAGGTAAACGCTGATCATGTATCCAAATGCCAGCTGACTGTCTACCAATAAAGTAAATAACAAAAGAAATGTTCACACTTGTCTGTGAGACTATACTGTTTAATAAAAAATAAAATTCACTTAAAATTCAAGTAAGCACATTTTAAACGACTAACCTTAAATAGACATGAGCTTATTTGGTGTTTTAGAAAGATACTAGCTTATTTGACAGTTCAGATTCAATTTCTTCTCCCATCTGGATTAAATAAAAATGTTATTATGGCTTGTTTTTTTTTAATTAACACCATTACAACAATAAATTATATAATCTGTGGGTTTGAGTCATGAGAAGATGGTGACTTTCTTTTAAAGGTGTGATTTGTACTGAATGTGAGAGTCAGATGAAGCCTCTTAGTACATTCTATGAGATGAAAGAGCTTATTTTAATTTTATGTGAATTTTATTTTTCACTAAGCAGTGTGGTCTCAAGGATAAGAGTGTCCACATTTCATTTGTTAAATGTTAAACATAACATTTCTGAGGGAATCAGACGATAGCAGAGGATTTCAGAATGATGCTGTCTCATGGCAGAATTAAGACAATGGTGAGAGTCCAGAAGACAGCTATAAAAAGGCATTGCATTATAGCAAAAGTCTCAAAGATATGCAACAGTGAAGAAACAAGCAGAGGGTGAGTTAAGAAGGCCTGCAATTTGGGTTCAAATGAAGCTAGAAAGAAAGGTGTGAAAATATTTTGCGAGGAACTATATGATTAAATTTACTGAGATTTATGACACAAGATGTTTGTTAATATAAACTGGATCTGAAACGTTCTTTGCTTTAACTTTTCAAACAGTAGATTTGGAAGCATATAGTGATTTAGTTTAGACAGAAAGCTGGTACTGCTCAGTTTCCCCATGAAAAGATTATATGGTATTAATGTCAATCTGCAGATAAAAAGAAAATCAAATGTCCAACTTAGGACTGAAGATAATAAAAACTACATTCATCCATGGCTCTCTTTATTATATGAGTAATCAAAATGCAATTTTTTGTTACCTTAATTACTAGTGCACAGGAAATACTGAGTACTGATTAAAGGAGATAATAATATGGTGTCTTAGGATGAAGTGACATGCTTTGCTGCTAGGGCTGAGCATCACCTCATGGCTGAAAGAATGTTAGAGCAGATGACAAGGGACTTAGAATAATTAGAGTTGAGAAGGTGTAACTGCCTACATGTCCCAGGATTGCCTTCTTTTCACTAACCTCACTGAACATGAATCAGCATGACATGTGGTTGGGTTCTACCACCTTCCTAAAAGGTCTGTCTGATATCCAGGACTCACCTACCATTTTATGGCTCATGCAGCTCTTATTTGAGGATTGCATTTAATAAAGGTGACTGGAAAATACTGATAAGTAGATCCATTAATTATAGGACCATTGTGTCTGTCATATTTTTTACAGTGTAGCTCTGAGTTTTATTTATTGTGGAATTCAGTTGGGAAGATGGCCCAACATTTCTGGGAATTCCAAAGTTTGAGATCTGCAGCAGTTGTAAGACCACCCAAGTTTAAGCCTTGGAGAAGAAAGTAAAACAGTTGTGGAAAAGGAGGAGTTATGAATTCTGCACTTACGTTTTGTAAGGACAAGAGATGAAGTGACAGTGCAGTGGTGCTTTCAAGATTGTTAAGCATAATCTAGATATGCTGAAGAGGAAATGTGCATGGCTATACTAGAGAGCCAGTGTGAAGTTTTGGTTGGGGTGGGGGTCAACTGGAGAAGCCTATGGCTTACAAAGAGATACACTATTGGACCATTATCATCAATATATTGATTAACCCCCCCCCCCCAGTCAGTAGGAAGCTAGTATATCCAAAAGGAATTAATGAAGTCTTTTTTGCCTTTTAAGTTTCTAAGAAGATAATAACCTTCACTCACTTCTGAATGACCAAATTATTTTCTAGTTCCTTCCTAAAGTGCATCCTCTCTGTCTGGATCCTAAAGGAATCCTAAAAGTGCTTCAGTATTCACTGCTGAAGAAGTTATAAAGTCCATTAAAGAAACTCTTGAAAAGAAATCCCCAGTTATTTATGACCTCAATGCCAAAGCCTTTAATTGTGTGAGAGAACAGCTTCACCCTGAGTTGTAAGCCTTATTGTTGATATTCAAATTTTGGGATTGCACCCTTGTCATCCCTGATCTCTGTTTTAACATCCTTTCAAATCTTAGAAAAAAACTCTTGTCAAAATAAAATATTGAAGTAAAACTGATTTTATGAGATATAATACTATACCAGAAAAATAATATACCTAGAATAATGGGTTTTGAATTATTATGTATTTTCTGAAGGATATAAAGTCTGGCCCTCAAATGTCTGCCATTATTTAGTATTATTTAGTTACTTCAGTCCTCAGTGATTTTCCAGAAAATTACTATTTTTAGGAGGAACAGAGAAAGTAGCAGTCAGCTGCCTGTCAGGTGCCAGGATTCACCACATAATGCACGCATTCTGGTCCCTCAACAACAGGTACAAATATGACTCTGTCATTGTACATGTGGGTGTGAATGATCTGAGATGTACCTCGCTGGACTATATGAAAAGAGACATGGAGGATTATGTAGCCCAGGTGGATATGACCCTAGCTCTAAGCAGCATCCTACCATCACCCAGAATGATACCACAGTACAAGCAGAAAATGATTGATTTCAACAATTGGCTAAGTTTCTGGTGTCATTCTAAGGGGATCCAGTATCTGTCTGCCTGGGATGACATGACTGACAGACCTCGATGCTTTGCCAGAGATGGCCTGCATCTGTAACTCCTGGGCTTCTGGATACTGGCCAAGGCTCTTGCCAGCCCTATAGTGCCTTTTTTAGGCAGTGTTCCAAAGACCAAATTACCACCATAACAGCTACAAATAAATGCAATCTGCGGGTCATGCTGCTCAATGCTAGAAGTCTAAATCTCAAAATGCACTCCCTCAAAGCACTGCTTAAGATGGAGAACATCGACATTTGTGCTGTAACAGAGACCTGATTCAAGGCAGCAGAAAGCACCCCTGCGCTACCAGGCTATAACTCATTCCATACCTTTTGACCCCAGAACTTGGACCAAAGCTCCAAAGGCAGTGGTGTTTCCATATTCATAAAGGATGTGCACACCTCCAGACTGGTAGCCCAACATAACACATCAGAGATACTTCAGGTGCAGCTAACATTGGGTAGGACAGCGATTCAGATCATAGCCTGTTATAGGTCCCCAACCATGTTCCAAGACTCACACTCCACATTCCTAAGTAGCCTGAAGAATATTTGGGTCCAACTTAACACTCTCATACTGGGCGACTTCAACTACCCTTCCATTAGCTGGGAAAACCACTCACATACTAATACACTTGTCCAATGTTTCCTGGAATTCATTAATTCCAATGTCCTAGACCAGCTCCTTCTTACCCCCTGCTCATTACTAACATGGACAACCATTGTTCTACACCAGTAGTCAACTTTTCCCTGGTTAGATCTGACCAGAAACTAATCGCCTTGGAAATCCATATCACTCCCCCCCCCACCCCCCCGCAAAGGTATTTACCATGAAAAACTTCTCCAAAGATAACTTTGGGCTCCTAAAAACAGAGGTGGCTAACTTCACAGCACCCATGCAAATGGAGAATAGTTGCATGACAGCTGAATCATACACCAATGTACTGTACGAACACGTACACAAATGCATGGATCTCACCATACCCAATAGAAGCAAGATGCTATCCTTCAAAAAAAGGAAGCCAATCTGGTGGTCCCCTACCATAAACAAACTCTACAACAGAAGGAGGAAACTAAGGTGAAGTCCCAAGACTGTAAAAACTCCCTTATCAGCCTCAACAAAAAGTTGAGATCCCTCATCAAATCCTCTAAAGCTAGCTATGAAAACAGAATTGCAGCAGATAGTAAAGACAACCACAAGGCCTTCTATAGTTATGTAAAGAATCTCCATGGCAATACCCAGACTTGCTCTGAGCTACTGCACAATGGTACCTCCTATATCGAGCCAACAGATATTGCCAATATACTGGCCAACTGATTCAGTGCCAACTTTACCCCTCCCCCCCCCCAAGGACGAATCACAATACCAGCAGATTGCCAGGCACTCAGCATTACTGCTACACAGGTTAAAACAGCACTGTCTAAGGCAAAAAATACAGCTTCTAAGGGACCCTACAATATCCCTGGCTGTGTTCTACATGAACTACAGAGTGAACTGGCACCTCACCTGTGTGCCCTGTTCAATCACAGCCTCACATTAGGCTTTGTCCCTACCAAATGGAGCACTGCTATAGTCATCCCTCTCCACAAAGGAGGAGTGACTACAGACCATGGGAACTATCGTCCCATTAGCCTGACAAGTCTGATATGCAAAGCTATGGGATGCATCATCAAGGACCTAATAAACAAAGATATAGGGAATCTCCAAACTCTAGATCCCACACAGTTTGGTTTTGTGAAGGGGAGATCATGCCTGCTCAACTTGGTCGACTTCTTTGAGTCAGTCACTAGAGCTGTGAATGAAGGCAAGGTGGTTCGTACAGCCTACCTTGATCCGGCCATGGCCTTTGATACCATTCCCCACTCAGGAATCATAGAAAAACTCACTAAGCTAGACATCAACCCCTATATCACTAGGTGGGTTGCAAACTGGCTCACAAATAAAATGCACAGTGTGAAAGTAGCTGACACCAAGTCAGTCTGCTGACCAGTCACGAGTGGAGCCTTACAGGGATCGGTCCTGGGTCCTCTCCTGTATGGTATCTACTTCTCAGACATCCAGACCAACATGAAGGGACTCTGGCTGACAAAGTTCGCAGACTTTTGCAAGTTGGGAGCCATTATTAACTCCCTAAGTGATGTTGACATCCTACAGAAAGGCCTCACTAAGACCAACGACTGGTGTCAGAATCATGGCCTTAAGCTCAATGCCAAAAAATGTGTCATCATCCCCTTTGGGAAAAGCCCAGTTCCCATGAATTACCACATCAATGGTAGTCCACTGAACACAGAAGGTGTTAGAAGAGATCTGGGAACACAGGTTGACAGCAACCTCTCTTTTGACCACCACATTGCCACGGTGGTCAGTAAGTCCTTCTATGTGGCACATCTCATTACTAAGGGTTTTGCGTTCAGGAAGAAAGAGGTCATTGTCTCCCTCTACTCTTCCTTCAATAGGCCAGTCAACGAGTACAATGTTCCATTTGGCATGTACCTCACTAGACACCTACAACAACTAGAGAGACCACAAAAGTACCTCACAAAGAGGATCCTAGAATCTTAAACACTTGTCCTATCTGGACAGACTCAAAAAAAACTCCAGCTATTCTCTGTCTCATATCACCTACTTAGAGGAGATCTCTGCTTGACTTACAAAGCCATGTCTGACCCAGCTCTGTTAGAAATGCTACATGTAAAGAAATCCCAACCTCTTCTAACCACATGCTCCAGAGACCTCTACCTCATTACCACAATCAACAGAACATGCTGGAGGGACAGGTTCATAGCCCAGAGACTGCCCATGCTATGGAATAGACTTCCCATACACATCAAACAAAGCACCTCAGAAAGAGAAATCTTGATGAGTGGATGGGAAATAGAAAATTCACCCTAGGGATCACTCTAGTGGCTTTACTCGACAGAGACACTGGGAACTAAGGTCGGATGGCACAATGCCAGGGTAATCTTATGGGCTAGATTTGTAAAGGCTCCAGGCCCATTAGCCTAGTAAACACCTATGAACAAACTTATGAACCTATAAAAATGAGGCATAAACCTGGCCATTCTGTTGAAGTCTGGAGAAGTTGAGAGGTATGGTAGTCCCTAAATCTGGTGTTTCTTTATCCTTCTCCTTAGAGAAAGGCACTAAGCAGAACTGCCCACTTCTCCTTTCTTCTTCATCTTAGCTATCATGCCATTGGCACATTGCTTTATCCATGAGGAAAACACCTCTCTTTGACAGTTGGGAAGGTTAACATTTGAAGTTGATGACTTCCTTCTCCTGTCACTCAGCCCTCTATGTGACATTCTTGTACTCTGTAATAATGGATGTACATCAAAACATCAAAGTACATAAATCTCAAATGACTAAACACCAATCCCAAAAGATCAAAAGCCAAAACTCTCATCTGACGACTGCTCCCCCACACCTTCTACTAATTTTATACACACACACACACACACACACACACACACACACACACACACACACACACACACACACACATACACACACACACATATACACACACACACACACATATATATATATATATATATATATATTTATACACAGACACACACACACACACACACACACACACACACACACACACACACACACACACACACACACACACACACACACACACACACACACACACACACAGACACACACACACACACACACACACACACACACACACACACACACACACACACACACACAACTCCAAGATCGCTCTATAGTGGGGAAAGAGCAAATTCCCCTTTCCCCACAGTTCACAATTTCACATGGACCTAATGCCAGCAAAAGAAATAAGTTTCAATCAGTTTTGCTGACACAAAAAAAATTCAACATTTGTTATATATATATATATATATATATATATATATATATATATATATATATATATGTATATATGTAGATGGATAGATAGATATATAGATATTGATACATATAGATATAGATATGTAAATAGATATGTATTTGTTACCCATTAATGACACAGCCTGCTATATGAATAACAAGAATTGTCCTTTTTGTGTTCATGTGGTACGGGACCTCCCCCAAAGTTTTTAGGTATCCTTTTACAGCTATGTTACTTATGGTACATTAGTTACCAACCTGATCATGTTATGACACATGTTAATGTTACATGTATGTTCATGAGAGAACTTCACATTTATTTTTTGCTTGGTAGAATAGTTTCTAAGATGCTCATTTGTCCCTTTGGAAATGTATTCTTTTTTTAGTTCTTTAATTGACCCACCCAGGTGACTATCAGCTGACCCAAGTACATCTTCCCATTTGCTGGGTCTATCTATCTCTCCTGACTTCTCCCATATTACTTCCTTTCCATAGAACACTAGGGTGGAATGTGCAGTGGGCATAAGCTTTGTACTACACCTGTCTTCTACAATTGGTTGACATCAGCAGGATGCCTTTCTGGCTTTAGTCAACGCTACATGGTTATTTGTCCAGTTTCCACAAGGCAAATGAAATGCATTTGCCCTTTCCTCCTCCCCCATGATGGGTCAGATCCATTCTACATTACCAATGTCTCAAATACCAGAGATTCTAATTGTACCTGTATTACCTGGGAGAGAAGAGAAGCTAGGCCATTTGGATCCCAAGGTGAGACCCTCATTCCCCTGATACATATACACACACATGGGTCTATAGTACGTTATCGAAAACTGAAGTCAGTGAATGTCTGTTTGCCAACCAATAAACAGTGAACTGTCATTTCCCTGAATGGCCACTATAGCAAATTTTTCCCTAGGGGAAAAAATCCTTTGGCCATCATCATGAATTTGCCCATTTCCCCAATGTAGTGTGATTTCGGAGTTGGAATATTTAATTTGGGGGATGTGGGGGGCAAGGCCCCCAACTTTGACAGGTTTTGAATACTGTCTTGTTTCTGCTTGGCCAAGTGATCTTTCCCCTAGGAAAAAATTCCCTGTAGCGGCTGCTCTCAGAAATGACAGTTCGTTGTTTTGTGGTTGGCGAACAGGCATTTGATGACTTGGGATTTCAATGCCATGATATAGACCCAGGAAACACACACACAACCACACACACACACACACACACACACACACACACACACACACACACACACACACACACACACACAAACACACACACACATACACACACACACACACACACACACACCCACACACACACACAAACATATAGAGCAAATAACATTTTTGTTTAACAAAAGATCCTCAAAAGCATGTCCAAACAGAAAGTTTTATTGAAAGTTTAACACATTTTTTGAGTGACTCGTTTAACTGTCATGATGCATAACAAAACACAACACAGCACAACACAGCTTTTGCAATTTAAAGAAACCAAACAGATATTAAAATAAAGCAGAATTCAGCACAATCCATGGGCAGGATTCACGAAGGCTTGCACGGAGTGTAAGAGATGTGCAACACTCCATGCAAGCCTCGCGATCCAGGAACAGCCCTAAGCTCCGTGTAAGAGACCAGCTAAAACGTCTCTTACACGGACTGGGCGTGGACATGCTAAATACCTCACTTGCATCCAAAAGGTATGCAAATGAGTTATATTAGTGATCCACGAAGCAGAAACCAGTCCGTGTAGGAGACGTTTTAGCTGCAGAAATGTACTCAGTTGACAACTGAGTACATTTCTGCAAATTCCACAATGGAGCCATGTCAGCTCCAAAAAAAGGTTGCATATGACTCAGGCAGCATGCCAATGGCCAAATATGTGGCCATTGGAATATAACCCGATGCCAAAATAATAAAATTATAATTTTTTTTTTTCGGCGATCACCAATGTTTAAACCCAGCGCAGCCCCGCACAAACGGGCTGCGCTGTATAAAAACATAAAAAAGAAGGTTATAAACCCACAAATGTGGGTTTCATGCAATACATGGAATGACAATGCAGGGACCAGCAGACCAAAAACAACATGGCCACCGTGTAGTGGTTGCTAAGGGGGGAAGCTGAGTCTAAGACATGTAACTAAGCATTAGTAGGCAATCGCATGTAAATGAGGGTACGGATACTGAATCTCACAGTCACATAGCAAATGAGCACAGTCTGAGTAGTGTAAGAGATACATAAGGGGGAGGAATAGAGAAGGAGATAGGTGACATCACAGGGGGGAATTGTAGAAAGAAATGCAGTTCATTGGAGGCCAGTGTAACATGACAGATGACAGGCACAGATCATGGAAAGAGGTGTGCCACTAGATAAGTCATGGAAAGTCAAGAAATGGAAGGTGTACACTGTTACTTACACCAAAGTTTCTTGCTGGGCATGCATGCGCACGTGTGCACGTCATGAAGCGCGAGTAGGACAGTGTGCGTGCGTGTAAGGCAGTCTGAGCATGTGGGAGCGTGTTGGGAGATGTTTAACACTGTTTGCGCGGGTGTGCGCATGTGTAGGGCAGGCTGAGTATGTTGGAGGCTGTTGGCAGACGTGCAACAGTGTTTGCGTGGGTGTACGCGCGTTTTAACCCGAATAAGTAGAGTCTGAACCATGTAAGCACGTGTGCACGCGTGTAAGCCACTGTGAGCGTGTTTCTGATGGTATGCATGTTGCTCCCCCCAGAGGAAACAGAGAGGAAAAAGGAAGCAACAGAATTAATAGGAAGCTAGCAGGGATAACTGCTGAAGCTGGCAGGTGAAAACAATTAGAAGCAGGCAATTAAACAGGCAGAATAGTAGCCCAGCCCAGCACTTAAAACTCTGTAAACAGTAGTGCAGGATGTTTCCCTTAAGAGACACTGCAAGAAAGGAGTAAGCTAATAGAAGTGAAAACTGAAAAAGCTTCACTCAGAGCAGAAATGTTAGGGGCTGCCATAGCTGTCATAATGAGACATAGGCGACTTGCTGAGGGTGGTGACAATGCAGATGGTGCCAGACAACCCACAGTGAGGAGACAGAGAAGAGTGTACAGGCTCAGGGTCACCTACCACGGGTTACATGAGCTGGAGATAGTAGAGTGCTATAGAGTGGACAGAGAGCTCCTGCAGCAAATTGTTGAGCTGTGCAGGCCATGCCTTACACACAGAACCAACAGAGGGGAACCCATCCCAGTGGAAACCAAGGTATGTGTTGGCCTAAGAATACTAGCAACAGGTACCTTCCAGAGACCAACTGGCGATATGATGGGGATATCACAGGCATCAGCCTCCAGGGTACTGCACCAGTTCCTGGATGCCATGTCAGCACATGTCGGTGATCATGTATATTTCCCCAATGCCCGTGAGGTATTGGCCAGCAATATGCGTCTCTTCCATCAAATAGCGGAATACCCTGAGGTACTGGGTGCAATAGACTGCATGCACATACGCATCAAAGCACCAGCCGGTGAGCGGGGTAGGGCCTACATTAACCGCAAGGGCTTCCCCTCCATCAACTTCCAGGTCGTGTGTGATGCCCAGGGCATAATAATGAATGTGTGTGCTGGCTGCCCTGGGAGTTACCATGATTCCCACATCTGGCATTTGACGCAGCTGTACCAGATATTTGCCAATGGGGACATCCCACATGGACACCTAGTGGGGGATGCAGGTTATGCACTGGAGCCTTGGCTGATGACACCCATCAGAAACGCACACACACCTGAACAGGAACGCCATAATGAGGCACACGCACAAACACGTAATGTAATAGAGCATGTATTTGGGCTGCTCAAGTCACGGTTCCGGTGTCTGGACACATCTGGTGGAGCCTTGCAGTACACACCAACTACATGTACTCAAATTGTCATGGTATGTGCTATGCTACATAATATGATCTTGCGAAAACAGCTGCAGCAGGACCAGCATAGGGCCGGGCCAAAGAGCCCCCCACCATTGCCAAGGCCATCACAGACAGAGCGTGACTCGGAGGAGGAACAACCTGAGCCTGCCCCAGTAGGCAGAAGGAGGCGTGCCCAGTATGCCCTGGCCTTGGCAAAGAGGCAACGCATAGCACATACACTGGCTCAGTAGGAACCCTGGGAATGATACCCCCTCTGACTCACTCAAATAATAACATGGATGCCTAAAATGACATGACCTGCTCACAAACATGTACAGGGAAGTGTAATATCCGCATCCGACAGAGGCAGCCCTGCAGCACCACCTGAGGCATGAATGCTATGTGTTAAGTAATGTAACACCATGTACTATATGCACACCTGAGCATCCTGACTAACATCCACCCTCACCAAGCATGAAGCCACAAAATGACGATGGGATGATCAAGTGCAATAACTGGCTGAAGTAATGCAGTCAGTCAAAGGGGAGCCAATGTGTTTCAGGCTGGGAAGACATGCGGAGCTTGACATGATGCACCACCTGCTAGGGGTGGCGTGTACCTATCATGCCATGCCCCATGGATACCGGCAAAGGCTGTCAGTACCCACAGCATGCCCTGAATAGGTAAGTCTCAAAACACAAACCCATATTCATAGGTTCTACAAGGGATAGGAACCTAGATGTAATACTACCCAATGACAGATGTATAAACAGAAAGATGTGTGCAGTGTAAACACACACAGTATGGAGAATGTAGATACCAGTCCTGTAATAGAGAACTGGGCAAGGCTCACATCAGCACCCTAACACTACCATGTCACACCTCATACTGTGCTGTACAGCCGCAAAACATGGAACAAGCTACAAAAGGAGGGTGACTAGCAAGAAATGGCAAGGATAACCACACTCCCATGTTGGTACCACAACAAAAAGCAGCATGGAATAGCCATGGTCAAATACCAATGGCTAAAACTGCCTCGCAGTATATAGCCTGCTGCAGACTACTGTCCTAATACCAGGAACAGCACCTGGCCTATGTCGGAATACATGAATATATCAAGTCCCCCAAACCACATTATATTGCTTAACTGAAAATACCCAGACATACACCGGTAGCATTGTACTAGCACCAACACAGTAGGAGAAAATTACCCAGATTCCATAAACCAAAATGCCCAGGTACAATGTACCACTCCCACAAGAGGGGTAAGCATACTGGATGTGATAATCAGCAACATGTGTACTGGATGGCAAGATGAGAAGTGTACCCCTCACTGGTAAGACCAGACCATAGTGTAATCACACTGGATATACACATCCTGACCCCAGTCCCTGGCCAGAATACCACAGTGAAAAACATGTGTAAAGTATAGGTTGCAGCCCTCAAAACCGATGTTGAATCCACAAAAGGCCCTGTGCAAGTGCAGAATATGGGACACACCACAGAACATGTTATACAGGCATTCCATGAACACAGCCAGGAATGCTTGGAGTATGCAATCACAAATAACAACAACACACAATGCCATACAAGCAGGCATCTGGCATGCTGGCCTCCAGCCATTACCAAACCATGCAAGAGAATGAGGAAGCTACCACATGATAGAGCAAACACAAAAAGGGAAGTAATCACTGACCAGTAGTATGGCAACAACATATGTCCACACATACAATCCACTAAGTCCAGCCACAACAAGTAGAATCTGTGAATCCAGAGGCAATGTGACGCCAGTACCAAGTACACAGACAACCACAACACCCCCCAATAAATACAAATATATGTGATAGATGCATCCATGTATCCAAACCAGAGGTTGAGCTCCAACAACTCAGTACTGTCAAAACTAGTCAGGAGGAGAAAGTAACCACATACACCACACACCCAGTCCCACATAGACCTACCACAACTGTAAACCAAACACATAAACACAGACAAATATTCCCGGAGGCCTTAATTACAAACACACCACACCAACAGAAGCCTCCAAAGTAGATCACAAGCAACCACAACCTTCAAACATAGCACATGCAACGAATAGCATGCAAAGCTGGTGTGCCAAATAGTCACAGGCCAGAAGGAGAAACAACATGCCTGATACAGTCGTAATAGGTGTCTGTATAGGCAGACACACTGCTGTCCCACTCACCAGACTGAACAAGGGAAAGGGTAGAGTAAGCTGCTTGTAGGCTGCCACAAAATGCCACATAACACAAGTACGCAGGTCACCCCAAAGCAAGCAGAAATATGATGCACTCAATGTCCATGCTGGTGTGAATTACCTGAGATGTATCTCCTTGGTCAACATCAAAAGAGACATGGATGTTCCCTCTGAGTATGTACCCCAGGGCGGGATGACACTGGCTGTGTGCAGCATCCAACCCTCACCAAGAATGATGCCACAGTACAAACACAGAATGCTCATGTTTAACAGCTGGCACAGTTACAGCTGTCAGTCCAATAGGGTCTAATGTGTGTCTGCTTGAGATGTCAAGCATGACAAGCCATGCTGCTGTTCCAGGGATGGCTATCAGCTGTTACCCGTGTGCGTCTGGATACTGGATAAGGCCTTTGCCGCCTCCATAGAGCCATATGTAGGCAAGGCCAAAAAGACTACCCACCACCCTAGAAAACATAAGTGGTAGGAAACATAAGGGTAATGCTGACCAATGCCAGATGTGTAAACTGCAATATGCATGCCCCTGAGGCACTTCCCATTATGGAGAACATTGATGTCTGTGCAGTGACAGAAGCCTGCTGCAAGCCTAGTGATAGCACACCAGCACTACTAGGTTATATCACATATCATGTGTTATGGCCCCCAACACCTGCACCAAAACATCAAAGGAGGGGGAGTATCCATATGCAGCACAGACACCCATATTGGCAGGTAACTGACAATGCACAAAGCAGCGGACACCACCCATGTGCACATAACTGTAGTCAAAACTGCTCTACAGTCTGTAGCATGCGACAGACCACACTCTCACACACACAAGAACTCTACCCAGACATCCGAAGACACTGGACAGTATGAATGTCCCACCAAATACCAGACAAGGTACACACAAATTACCACATAGGTGTCAAATCATTATGTATGCAAGGAGTAATCAGGGACCTAGGGACACAGGTCGATATTAATCTGTCATGTGACACCCACAATGCCAATGTGGCTATGAAGACTGTTGATACTGGACACCGTATCATGAAAGGATTCACATCAACATCAACAGAGGTCACTGTGCCGCTGTACTGTTCCCTTATCAGACCCATAATCTAGTACAATGACTCATATGGGATGTACTGTATGTGACACCTGCAGCGGTTCGGAAGACCTCATAGTTACCCCACCAACAGGATAAAGGGTGTGAAATATATGTCATATGCTGCCTGCCTGTAGACACCCCAGCTGACTGCAGTCACACACTGCCTACACAGAGGCATTGTATGTCTGTTGTACAAGGCCATGTCCAACATAGGAGTAATGGACATGCTACACCACAGGAAATCAAAGCCATTGGAGCTGTGAGAGTCACAGATGTCAGCCTCAACACATAATGAAATAAGATGTGCTGGAGGGACAGATACATAACCCATAGGCTCCCCACACCCAGAAACAGGATCCCAATCCATGGTAGGCAGAGCCCCTCACTGACACCCCTCAACAGGAATATTGCTAAGTGGATGGTTGACCGTACATGTATACTGGGGATCCCCACTGTGTCACGACCAGACAGAAGCACAGTGAAGAACCTCATAAATGGCCATAATTGAACATAGCAAGGGGTGGCGAAAGATACACACACTCTGGCTAGGCTTACTAATGGCCTAGGGTGTCTAGCCTAGTATGAACCCATGAACCTATGAAGATACAAAATGTACAGGACACTAAGGATAGGGTCATAGGTTCATAGGTTCATACTTGGCTATCTGCCCTAGTGCATTTATAAGCCTAGCCAGAGTGTATGTGGCTTACACCACCCCTTAGGATGAGAATACTATGCCCTTTTAGAGTTTAGTTTACTATGCCTCTGTCTAGTAGTGACACAGAGATGACCCCCGGGGTAAACCTACAATCTCCCATCCACTTGTCGAGATTTCTCTTGAATAGAGTCAGTGAGGGGCTCTGCCTAAAATGGAATGGGATTCTGTTCCAGAGTGTAGGGAGCCTCTGGGTTATGAATCTGTCCCTCCAGCACGTTCTATTTATTTCTGTGTTGAGGTTTAAGTCACTTGTTCTCGTGGCTCTGTTGGATTTGGATTTTCTGAGGTGGAACATGTCCATTAATTCAGGATTGGACATGGCCTTGTACGTCAGGCACAGATCACCTCTGAGTAGGCGGTATGTGACTGAATAGAGCTAGAGTTTTTTCAGTAGGGCAGCATATGACATATGTTTAAGACCCTTTATCCTCTTGGTGAGGAACTTTTGGGGTCTTTCCAACTGCTGCAGGTGTCGGGTGAGATACATCCCAAACGGGGCATTGTACTCAATCATTGGCCTGATAAGAGAAGAGTACATGGGCACAATGACTTCTCTTGATCTAGATGTGAAACCCTTCATGATAAGGTGGGCAATATAGAAGGTCTTCCTAACCACTTTGGCAATGTGAGTGTCAAATGAGAGGTTACTGTCAACCTGGGTCCCTAGGTCCCTGATTACCTCTTCCGTACTTAATGGATTACCGCCTATGTGGTAATTTGTCGGTACCTTGTTTTTCCCAAAGGGTATGACTATACACTTTTTGGCGTTCAGCTTAAGGCCATGGCTCTGGCACCAATTATCCATTTCTATGAGGCCTCTCTGAAGGATGTTTGTGTCCGCTGGAGTATCAATTATGGCGCCCAGTTTGCAGTCATCTGCGAACTTTGTCAGCCACAATCCTCTTATGTTTGCCTGTACCTCGGAAAAATAAATGCCGAACAAGAGGGGTCCCAGGACTGAGCCCTGTGGGACACCGCTTGTGACTGGCTTAGAGTCTGACATAGCTCCAGCAACTCTGACCCTGTGGGTTCTGTCCTTGAGCCAGTTTGCAACCCATCTTGTGACATATGGGTTTACATTTAAGCTGGTGAGTTTGTCTATGATGCCCGAGTGGGGTATTGTGTCAAAGGATTTGCAAGATCAAGGTAGGCTGTGTGAACTGCCTTACCCTCATCAATGGCCTTAGTGACTGTTTCAAAAAAGTCGACCAAGTTCAAAAGGCAGGATCTGCCCTTGACAAAGCCAAATTGGGTAGGATCCAATGTCTGTAGGTCCCCAATGTCTTTGTTTATGAGTTCCATAATGATCCTCTCCATAGCTTTGCAGACCAGGCTCGTCAAGTTTATGGGGCAGTAATTTCCAGGGTCCGTAGAAGCACCGCCTTTGTGAAGTGGGACCACTGTTGCCGTACGCCACTCTTTGGGTACGTATCCTGTAGTAAGGCTAAGATTAAACAGCAGCCTTATGTGTGGGTTTAGTTCCTCTTGGAGTTCATGTAGCACACAGCCCAGGACACCATCCGGTCCCATTGATGTTGTGTTTTTAGCTTTAGAGAGGGCGGCTCTCACCTGGGCATCTGAGATGTTAGGGAGGCTACACTCTGCTGGCATAGTTATTTCTCCTTTTGGGGGGGAGGGGGAGGAGAAATTTGCACTGAACCTGTCTGCCAGAATGTTGGCAATGTCAGTGGGTTCAGTGTATTTTGTGTCATTTTGGACTAACTCTGAGAATATCTGGGAGTTTCCACCCAGGTTTCTAACATAGCTAAAGAAGGCCTTGTGATTGTCTTTTGTGTCTTTTGCGATTTTTCTCTCAAAGTTGGCCTTGGATGATTTTATGAGTGATCATAGTTTTTTGCTAGTACTGATCAGAGATGCCTTCCCTTTTAGGGATTTTGCCCTGTCATGTAGTAGCTTCCTCCTCCTGTTGTAAAGTTTGTTTATGGCTGGGGTCCACCAGACCCCTGCCTTTGGAGGAATGGGTCTTGGTTTTATTTGGGATTGCATGATCCATGCATTCTTGAAGGTGCCCATAGAAGGCATTTGCAAAGGATTCAGCAGTGTGGGTTGTGGTTTCCACTGGCCCAGGGGCCTTGAAAGATACCACTTCAGTCTTAAGAAGTGTGAAGTTTGCTTTTGAGAAGTTCTTCACTGTGGTCTTTTGTGCAGGGGGTGGGGGTGGGATGTGGATTTCCAGTGAGATTAATTTATGGTCTGATCTTAACAAGGAGGGATGTACTTCCGGTCTGGAGCATTTTGTCCCCATGTTTGTGATGATCAGGTCTAGTATATTGTCTCCTCTTGTGGGAATGGTGACTAGTTGTTCCACTGCATTTGAGTTTATGAATTCTAGGAACCTTTGGGCTAGGGTGTTGGGGCTTGAGTAATGTTCCCAGTGTATGTTTGGGTAGTTGAAGTCTCCCAAAATGATGGTATTTGGAGAGACATTCATACTCTCCAGTGTCTTCAGGAAGGCTGTGTGGGGTTCCTGAGTTTGAGAGGGTGGTCTGTAGCATGCTACACACTGTAAGGCAGTTTTGCCTATGGTTAGTTGCACCTGGATAGTCTCCGATGCTTAGTGCATTGCCACTAACCTGGAGGTGTGGGTATCTTTGATGTAAATGGATACTCCCTCTCCTTTTGTGGTTCGGTCCAAGTTTTGGGGCCGGAAAGCATGATATGAGGTAAAACCTGATAGTGCTGGGGTGCTCTCAGGAGCCTTGAACCAGGTTTCAGTCACTGCACAGACATCGATGTTCTCCATACTGAGGAGGGCTTGAGGCGTGCATCTTGAGGTTTAGACTTCTGGCATTGAGCAGCATTACCCTTAGTTTTTTCCACTTGTGTTTTCTAGGGAGGTAGGTTTGTCATTTGAGCCTTGCCTAAAAAAGGCACAATGGGGGTGGCAAGAGCCTTGGCCAATATCTGGAAGCCCAGGAGTGACAGGTGCAAGCCATCCCTTGCGAAGCAGCGTGGCTTGTCAAGCATGTCATCCCAAGCAGACAGACATTGGATCCCCTTTGAATGACACCAGTAATTAAGCCAATTGTTAAAACTGATCATTTTGTCTTTGTACTGTGGCATCATTCTTGGTGAGGGTAAGATGCTGCTCAGGGTCAGGGTCATACCGGCCTGGGCTACATAATCAGAGAGCTCCTCTATGTCTCTTTTCATGTAGTCCAGGGAGGTACGTCTCAGGTCGTTCACACCGGCATGTACAATGACTGAGTCATATTTGTACTTGCTGTGGAGTGACCTGAGTGCTTGTGTTATTTGGCGGATTCTAGCTCCCGACAGGCAGCTTACTGTGACCCTCTCCTTGTTCAGTCTGGTGAGTGGGACGTCAGTGTGCCTGACTATGGAGTCACCTATTACAAGTGTGTCTGGCATGTTGTTTGGCCTTAAGGGCTGTGACTGTTTAGCACACTGACTTTGTGAACTATGTGTTGCATGTGCTATGTCTTGAGGTGGTGGTTGCTTGGGTGTCTGCTTTGGAGGCCTCTGTTGTTTTGGTAGATTTTTAATCAGCCTCTGAGTATGTTTTGTGTGTTTATGTGTTTGGTTTGCAGTTGTGATAGTTCTATGTGAGACTGGGTTTGTGGTGTGCGTGGTTACCTTCTCCTCCTGACTGGTCTTGCCAGTACTGAATTGAGAGAGCTCAGCCTCCAGTTTGGCCATATAGTTGCATCTCTCGCATATATTTGTATTTGTTGGGAGGAGGAGAGGGTTGTCTGTGTACATGAGGCAACTGTAACATTGCCTCAAGATTCCCAGATTCACCAGCTGAACAGGAGAGGACGCCAGCAACTGACCCTTCGACATGCTAGAAATAGTGAAAAAGATTGCTGTGTGAGTCAGAAAGGACCTATAGGGAAATGGGTACTCAACAGAATTTAGGTGAATGAAGTACTTTTGTTTGTTTAAGAGTGCTTTACCTGTATAAAAAAATGCTTAAGGACCAAGTGCTGAGCTTTTCAGCTAGGGTATAGGCTGTTTAGATTGCAAGTAGAACAGTTCTAAGGGAAAAATTGAAGAGCAGACTTGGCGGAGCCAGAAAAAATTTAACCAAGTTTAACCTTGTTTAACCGGCGCTGCGCTATGTGCACGACCGCGCAAAGCTGTGCAAATGTGGATTTTAAGCAGTGAACTATAAAAGAGCTAGGAATGGTCCCAAACAACCAATTACTAACAGCTTCTTGTGCTGAGGTCACTTCCCCCAAGGATAGGTAGGCTGCTCAAGGCTCCCCACTCCCACTGGTGAGCAAAGAAACTTCCTTCTATCCAAGTAAGGTAATGGACAACACAGGAACTACACCACAGCCCAGAATACAGCAACGCCTGTATACTGGTCTAAACTAGTCGAGAAAGGAGGGAAAACAAGGATTATTTTTTGTTTTTTGGTTTTTTTGTAGAAATACACAGAAAATGCAGAGACAGTGATAAATTAGTTACACAGGCTAGCACACTTTAGTGGGCAGCCTCCACAGTTCAATTAAACAAACAAACAAGCAAACTTTCGACTAAATTCGACTAAATGTAACTTTAAGTGCAGATTTTAAAATAAATGCAGTAATCAGTAAAAAAACAGTTCAGGCTAGTTCAAAGTAAGCAGCAGAAGCTATTTTCAGTGAAAAAAAAAGCAAAGATACTTAAATCCAGAAGGTAGTCGCTTTTTCGAGTTCCTTGCTGCTAGGCCACTCTGTAAACCCACGTGGAGCTTGTCTGAGCAGTATAGCCAGAAAAAAACGCCCAGAGGCGGATTTTAAGCAGTAAACTACAAAAGAGCTAGGAATGGTCCCAAACAACCAATTTCTAATAGCTTCTTGTGCTGAGGTCACTTCCCCCAAGGATAGGTAGGCTGCTCAAGGCTCCCCACTCCCACTGGTGAGCAAAGAAACTTCCTTCTACCCAAGTAAGGTAATGGACAACACAGGAACTACACCACAGCCCAGAATACAGCAATGCCTGTATACTGGTCTAAACTAGTCAAGAAAGGCAGGAAAACAAGGATTATTTTTTTGTTTTTTTGGGGTTTTTTTGTAGAAATACACAGAAAATGCAGAGACAGTGATAAATTAGTTACACAGGCTAGCACACTTTAGTGGGCAGCCTCCACAGTTCAATTAAACAAACAAACAAGCAAACTTTTGACTAAATTCGACTAAATGTAACTTTAAGTGCAGATTTTAAAATAAATGCAGTAATCAGTAAAAAAACAGTTCAGGCTAGTTCAAAGTAAGCAGCAGAAGCTATTTTCAGTGAAAAGACAGCAAAGATACTTAAATCCAGAAGGTAGTCACTTTTTCGAGTTCCTTGCTGCTAGGACCACTCTGTAAACCCACGTGGAGCTTGTCTGAGCAATATAGCCAGAAAAAAATGCCCAGATACAAAAGAGCTAGGAATGGTCCCAATCAACCAATTACTAACAGCTTCTTGTGCTGAGGTCACTTCCCCTAAGGATGGGTAGGCTGCTCAAGGCTCCCCACTCCCACTGGTGAGCAAAGAAACTTCCTTCTATCCAAGTAAGGTAATGGACAACACAGGAACTACACCACAGCCCAGAAAACAGCAATGCCTGTATACTGGTCTAAACTAGTCGAGAAAGGCGGGAAAACAAGGATTTTTTTTTTGTTTTTTGGGGGTTTTTTTGTAGAAATACACAGAAAATGCAGAGACAGTGATAAATTAGTTACACAGGCTAGCACACTGTAGTGGGCAGCCTCCACAGTTCAATTAAACAAACAAACAAGCAAACTTTAGGATAATCACAAGGCTTACCCAACTGATGGTAGGAACCATGTTGGGCATCCACAGATATGCTCCGAATCACACAGATATTACAAACAACATACCAAACACACACACATATTGCTAACATACAACCTGTCAGGTGTAGTGCAAACACCCCCCCCCCCCCGAGTGCAAAATACCTATCCCAGCAGACTGATGGTCTCCTGACATTGCAGATGCTGAGGTAACAGCCATCATCTGCAAAGCAGAACACACAGCAGCAAAGGTATGTGATGGTGTCCTGTGCTGAGGCCAACATGGACTCCAAAAATAATGGAATGCCAAATCACACTACTGCCCAATGTCAGCCTTACCACAGGATATGTACCCAAAGAGCAGTGTACAACAACAGTGGTCCATCACAACAAAGGTGTTGCCTGAATGGATACTCCAAACTACCACCCCAGGATCCTGACAAGCTTGTTCTGCACAGCTATGGAAAGGATCAGTATGTACCGCAGACAGAAAGCTATTGTGGACCTACTGATACTGGACCCTACACACTGTGGCTGTTGTAACTGCAGAACCGGCCCCTAAACATGTCTGACCCATTTGAAGCAGTCATTAAGGTCATTGATGAGGGCAATGTGGTCCACACAGCGTAGCTGGACCGTGCACATGCTTCTAGACAATACCGTACGAGTTCAGTATGGATATGTTCACCAGCTTAAATATACACCCCTATGTCAGTAGAGGGGTTGCAAACCAGACCAAGGACAGAACTGACATGGTCAGACATGCCGCTTCCATGTCAGACTACAAAGCGGATATGAGTGGCATCCCACAAGGCCTGGTCTTGGCCCCCCCACCCCCGTTATGTATATATGTCCCATAGGTATAGGCCAACATGGAAGGACTGTGACTGAGCATGTATGCAGAGGAGTACAAACAGCCCACCATATCCGACCCCCAGCTGACACAAGCAACCCACAAAAGGGCCACCTACAAACAGACAACTGTAGCCATAGCCATGTCAGCAAGCTAATTGCAGAACTGTGTATAGACAACCACCGTGGATATACAGTAAGTGCTCACAAATTACCACACAGGTGTTAACCCATGAGGTACCTAACATGTAATGTGAGACCTGGGTACAAAAGGTGATAAATATCCTGCACTGGACAAACATGTGGCTGCAGTGTTCACAGAAACATGTACCATATACCCACCCAAACATGAAGGTTGGCAGATGTAGATAAGGGGAACTCACTGTGGCTCTGCAGCCATCCTCCATCAGTGTCACAACTGACTACAATAGCCCCTGTGGGATATATTGCAGCAGACACCTCCATCAACTGTAAAGTCCACAACAGTACCCCACCAGGGGTAGCAAAGAGCATGAACAGATGCCATGTGTTGCCTGAGTAAACAAACTGCAGCCCCACACACCGCCATCCTTCCCAGCTACAGGAAAGCTGTGCCGGATGTACGAAGCCATGTCCAACCTGGAATGAATTAACATGTTGCACCTTGTACACTCTGAATGGCAGTGATCTATGCACATGAGAGACCTGAACCCCAGCACTGACATACATAGGACAAGCTGTACAGAATGATCCATAACACAGAAGGCACCCCCACACTTCAGTAAACTCCTGGTACAGGTCAGCCAGAGAGCCACATATCGACACCCCTCAAGAGGCATCCTGATGAGTGTATGGGAGATGGTAGGCTACCCTGGGTATCACTGTTATGTCAGAGGTAGACGGAGGCACAGTATACTAACCATGACATATGTCATGGCAAACTCCAGTTACAATGTGTGTCGAAGGACAAACATACCCTGTGACTAGCATCAGAAATGGCCTAGGGAACATCGCTAGTGTTTGCCAATGTCCACCCATGTTGAGGAATACACTAGCAATGTTGGACGAGCCTGGTGTAGGTAGTCCATATCTGAACATATTGCAACATGGTCATATGTGCACAACTGGTCCCTACACAGTCTGTTGCGCTCACTATGAAGATGTCAAGCAGTCATAGGACTAAAGCCCAGGATACTGACCACCACAGTGAAAGTACCGAACAAGTACACTATACGGTACTACAGTGTTAGGTCATTATGAAAGTATGTTGAGAACTGTCTGCAAAGTATCCCATGCAATCCCTGCAGGCACAGTATAATCCCTGTTGTGGCAGACATGAAGCAGTTGGCCAGTTAGTACACAACATGACACCCAACACACAATCATAAACGTGCGATATTGTCGAAGTTCACACACACCCAAATATGTGGTGGACTTCAGAGTGCAACATATGGAAAGATCACACTGGGCATGCTCGCACACTTTGATAAATGAGGCATATGTCAGACAACATGCCATGGAAAGGCTGAACTGGGCATGCTCACACACTTAGGCCATATCTCCATTTAGCAGTTGGCCACACATATCTGGTATTTGTACGTGTCAGTCCAGGAACCAACCACAACACAGAAATCAGCCCAGAGCACACAGTAAATGACCATGGAGACATAAGTGATATAGTGGATCGCCGTCATATGCAAACATCTTCCACAGATACACAAGTTGGTCATAGGAACAGGGAATGCTATGGCAATAAAGATCTGCAAACAGTAGAACAGCACAACAAATATTGTGTATCTGACAATTGAACATATGGGTGTAGAGGTCAATACTAGGCTTCTTGCCCCAGGGAATGACAGCTCAGCCAGAGTGTGCTTGGCATCTGCATCCCCAGGATAGTAGGCTACTGTGCCACTGTAAAGTAGGTCACAGAAGGCAACATGTGAGGCTAGTGAGCTGTGCCTCTGTCAAGCAGGGGCACCGTGGAGGTCTCAGGGATTGAATGTGCTAAGCCACAGCCATGTTGTCAGTGTGTGCTGTGAGAGGGTTGCTGAGGATCTCTGACAGTAGGTGTCCGTCAATAACAGACTGAGGGGAGCCCTATCTGCATTCTCTGGACGATTCCACTGTCAACACTGTGTTGTAATGAGTATGTGTGAATGAAGTGCCATGCCGGAACTGTCCACAGATGTCCTCCCTCTGTGAGCTACAGCTCTACAATGTATTAGGTCACTCTGTCTGTTGTACGGCGCATATATGGCTGGTGTACAGCTGACAGGTGTCTTGTTGTGGAGCAGTCATGGGTATATGTGGGATAGCATGACCAATGCAAACTGTACACATGCTCATAGAATGCAATTGTCAAGGATTATGCTGAGTGGGCAGTATAATCCTCCAGCATGGGTCCTCTGAAGTCATCCACCCCAGTCTACACAAGTGTAGAGTCTGCTTGTGCTAAACACAGTTTGTGTGCAGTGACAACCTTGCCTGGGGGTGGAGATGAGATATGGATGTCCAGGGAAAGGTGGGTATGGTCAGATATCAACAATGGTGGTCTACCTCTGGTGTGGAACAGTGAGTACCCACGTTGCAGATGGACAGGTGCAATATGTATTCACCCATGTGGCTGTGGTGTGTGGTTCTGCCATAGCACATGGACCCAAAAATTGTAGTGGCTGTAGGGTAAAGTGGTAGAGGCCTGAGTAGTTCTCACACACAATATGCCTGTACCTGATGTTAACAACTGGAATGGTGTATGTGAATAACTGCATATCCTGGCACTGTTCCCAGGAAAGCTAAGTGTGTGTCCTGGATGTGAGTGTGGTGTTCTGTACTGGTTGTGTTGTGTGTTACAGGTCCTGTGGTCCCAAAGCATGGTAGAGAACACAACCTTCCAGTGCGATGTGCACATCTGACCCTGACGTAGGTGGCTGCAAATGCATATATATGCTATCCCCCACCTGACAGGTACTACTACATGTACATACCTCTGTAGAAATAAAGATGTCAGCACCCTATAAATACTACAGGTGCAGAACAAATGCCCAGTAATTCGGATAGTGTTCTCTGCTAATGCGTCTCCCTTAAGTGTCATAATATAGTTAGGTAGGGGTTCAAATCCTGCAAATGCTCAGTGTGTGTGTTTGAGTGGGGTTTGTGTGTGCGAAAGGCTGTGAGAGGGAAATGTCCCTTTTGGCAACTGGGAAAACACACTACAAGATGCACATTCCCATTTCTAAACACAGATGATGTCAGCACCCTATAAGTACAGCAAGAGAAGGGAAGCTTCCCAGTAATGCGAATAGCGCGCTCTGCTAATGCGTCCGTCTTGAGTGTCATAACATAGTTAGGTAGAGGTTTGAATCCTATACATGCTCAGTATGTGTGGAGGGGGGTAGTGTGTGTTCAAGACTGTTTGAAAGAAGTATCCCTTTTGGCAACTAGGAGAATGCACTACAGGATGCACATTCCCCTTTCTAAACAAAGATGATATCAGCACCCTATAAGTACAGCAGGAGAAGAGGAGCCTCCCAGTAATGCAAATAGCACACTCTGCTAATGCGTCTGTCTCAAATGTCATAACATAGTTAGGTAGGGATTTGAATCCTGTACATGCTCAGTGTGTGTGAAGGGGGTTAGTGTGTGTTCAAGACCGTTTGAAAAAAGTATCCCTTTTGCCAACTAGGAAAATACACTACAGGATGCACATTCCCCTTTCTAAACACAGATGATGTCAGCACCCTATAAGTACAGCAGGAGAAGGGAAGCCTCCCACTAATGTGAATAGTGCACTCTGCTAATGCATCCGTTCCGAGTATCATAACATAGTTAGGTGGTGGCTTGAATCCTGCAAATCGCAAGTGTGTGTGTGTTTGGATGAGGGGGGTTAGTGTGTATGCAATTTTGTGTGAGGGAAATGTCCCTTTTGGCAACTGGGAGAACACACTACAGGATGCACACTCCCCTTTCTAAACACAGATGATGTCAGCACCCTATAATTACAGCAGGAGAAGAGAAGCCTCCCGGTAATGCGAATAGCGCACTCTGCTAATGAGTCCATCTCAAGTGTCATAACATAGTTAGGTAGTGGTTTGAATCCTGCAAATGGTAAGTGTGTGTGTTTGGATAAGAGGGGTTAGTATGTTTGCAATTTTGTGTGAGGGAAATATCCCTTTTGGCAACTGGGAGAACACACTACAGGATGCACACTCCCCTTTCTAAACACAGATGATGTCAGCACCCTATAAGTACAGCAGGAGAAGAGAAGCCTCCCAGTAATGCGAATAGCGCACTCTGCTAATGCGTCTCTCCCGAGTATCGTAATGTAGTTAGGTAAGAGTTTTTAACCTGTAAATGGCATGTGTGTGTTTGGATGTGGGGAGTTTGTGTGTGTGCATTTCCGTATGAAAAACATGTTAGTTTTGGCGATCAGGAGATCACACTACCTGATGCACATTACCCTTTCAAAATACTGATGTTGTCAGCACCCTATAAGTACAGCCAGAAAAGAGGAACTATTTAGTAAACCAAATAGTGCGCTTTGCTAATGCGTCTCTCTCACGTGTCATGACTTAGTTAGGTAGGGGAATGAATCCTGCAAATGGCAAGTGTGAGTATGTGGGGGCGTAGTAGGGTGTGTGTAAATGCAAGTGTGAGAGAACTGATCCTTTTGGCAAATACTACAATACACCAGATGCTGCATACTCCCCCAGGGGACACAGGGGATGTCACCACACTATCAGCACAGCCAAACAGGGCTAGTTGGCTAGTAATGCCAATAGTGTGCTCTGCTACTGTGTCTATTACCATTGTCAGAGTACAGATAGGTATGTTTTGGTAACCCACAACTGCCACGTGTGGTTGTGTCACACAGTATGACCTTGTGTGGGTCTTTGTACATAACAATGCATGCCATTGCCTAAACCAGCAATGGCATTGCACACATGATGTATGTGTGTGACACATACACATAAATACCTGTGACCTGCAGTAGTTACCATGTCTGACACATGCCTCAAGTGGATAAATGGAATTTGCAATGTATACCAATATGACTGTGTCTTACTGTGCAGGGTCCGCACGTGGTATGTCTCTATACAGTGTGGGTGTATATGGTGAAATACCTACAGCAGGGGATACACATCTGGTCTGGATCATATAGTGTACATGTAGTTGATGTACAGGTGCTGCATGTTCCCACCTGTTGTGGTAGTGGTAACATGTCATTCCACTGCAATTCAGTGACCACATACTGTGAACCCTTCAACTAGTGTGTTGTAGCTACAGTGATGCTCATGCACAATGTTTGGCTGGATGCAGTCCAGCCATATAAACACAGTTCTTGAGACTGTCATATTGCCAGTGTTGTTATGGAGGATAGGTGGTCTTCCTGTGTATGGGAGGGTTGTGCGTGCCAGGCTATGAACCAGATGGCAGTCCGACACACTGTTAGCTGCACATGATTAGGCCCTGATGCTTTGTGCTGTGCCAACAACCTGGAGGTGTGTGTATCTGTGGTACCTTGGGATACCACCCCCCTGTCCATGTGTGTTACACGAGTAGGGGATGGCAGGCATGGTATGGGGCATAACCTGTCAGTGATGGGTAACACCTGTGAGCCATGAATCATGAATCTGGTACTGCACAGACATTGCAGTTCACCGTGCTGAGGACAGTGTCTGGTGCATGCATCTTCCGGTGTACACTGCTGTTGTTGTGTAGCAGCACTGTTAGTGTCCTAACCTGTGTGATACCCACGGAGGTGGCTATGTAAACCATGTCCTGCAGCATAAGGCAGTATGTGTGTACCAAGGAGCTTTGCCATTATACATCGGGCCATGGGTGTCACGTGCAAGATGACCCTTGCACATCATTGTGGCTTCCTAGCATGTAAGCACACGTTGACAGCCAGCGGATACCCTATGAATGACAGTGGAGACTGAGCATAATGTAGACATACAACACCCTTCCCACATATAGTGGTAGCATACCTGGTGAGGGTATGTTGGCAACCAAGATCAGGCTCATACTGGCATGTGCCACATGCTGAGAGATCCATTCTATGTTCCCTATCATGTAGTCCAGGGAGGTATGTCTCAGGCAGCCATACTGGCATGGTCAATGAGTGAGTCATATGTGTCCATGCCTCTGACTGACCTGTATGCATGTGTTCTGTGGTGGACCATAGTGCCCCTGAGGCATATCACTGTGACCTTCACCAAAACAGCCTGTTGAGCGGGACCCCAGTGCAGTACACAAGAAAGGTACCTGACATGTCTGTAGCAGGTGTGTTGTGTAGCCCTACAGGCTGTGAGTGTGTGGCACAGGGGATGTGTGTGCCATGTGTGGCATGTGCTGTGTTCCGACGGAACATATGCCTGTGTGCCAGCTGCGGAGGTGTGTGATGCTCAGGCAGGCTGCTATTCTGAGTCCCCACGCATGCCCCAGTGTGTTCAGCATGCTGTCAGTGCGTGTCAATGTCTGACTTGTATTGTAGTCACTGTAATATATTTTATTTATTTATTTATTTATTTATTTATTTATTTATTTATCCTATATTTGTTGACCGGGATAGTCCGACTGGATGCATGTCCATTTCCAGGGGAGGCCCGGGTAGAAAAGCTACGAGGGAAAGCAGATACAGCATTACATAATACCAGCATTACATATTACAAACAGATTATTTGCAGAGATTACACAAGTAAGCAAGTTAAACATGTTCCACAGGTTAATGTTAGTCCTGAGCACAAGTCAGGATTAAATTAAATTACACAGTCAACTGGTTCACAGATTTTACACATTCGAGTTAGCCAGGCTTGATACATTGACATAGCCAGTTAAGTGACAAATGTTGTTTGAGTCTAGTGTTAAATTGACCTAAGGTGGAAAGTAGGGTAATATCAGCTGGAAGTGAGTTCCAGGATCTACTTACAGAGTTTGCAAAGAAAGAATCACCGGCTGTGTTATTAAATTTGCTAGTCTGAATTAGTAGTTTGTTAGAGAATCGAAGCGGTCTAGGATTGTTATAGGGGGTGATAATATTTGAAGTGCAGGAGTATTGTCTGGATTATAGAGGATTTTATAGGCCATAATCAGTTGGTTATACTGTATTAGGCTGGGTATTGCATGCCAACCAAGCTGATTTAGATTGATGCAATGATGGGTCCTAAAAGGCAGCCCAGTGGCAAACCTGGCAATGTGGTTGTAGCAAATTGAGTGTTTGTTAAGGACAGTCTTGTTCATATTCGAGAGTAGAGGGGATGCATACAGAAGGGTTGAAACAAGGTGTGAGCGAGCTATGGCACCTTTAGCTGGAGGGGCTAGGAAAGCTTTAATTCTGTAAAGTGACCCTAGTTTTCTATTGATGGCTTTGATAATTTGGTTAACATGTAGGTCATATTTGAGATTATTGTCTATGATGACACCTAATAGTTTAGTAGATGGGTCAGGGGAGGTTATTGTGCCATCAGTTGATGTTATGGTAACGGTGAAAGCGGTAGACCTACGTGTTGGTGAAATAACAGCAGTTTAGTTTATTTGGGATTTAGGATCAGACGATGTTCAGAAAGCCAGTTTTCTATTGTATTAAAGGTGGTCTGGGTAGCTGACCATAACTCTACTGGAGATGTGGCTGAGCAGATTAGAGTAGAGTCTTCAGCATATTGGAAACAGCTGACTTTTGGGATGACAGTATAAAGGTCGTTAATGAAGATGGAGAACAGCAAGGGCCCTAGTATAGAGCCTTGTGGTACTCTGAGGGTGTTACGTAGAAGGTTAGAGGGTTTGTTCTGCCAGAGGCCAGCCTGCTGTCGACCATGCAGGTAGGATTGAAACCATTGGAAGGGTCCAGTATCTAGACAGAATGTTTGCAGGGTGTAGATTACAAGTTGGTGATCAACCATATCGTATGCCTTGGAAAGATCCAAAAAGAGGGCTGAGGATATATAATTAGTGTTGCAAGTATGGTTTATGGTGTTAGTAAAGGCTAGGAGGCCTGAAGTAGTGCTGTGATGAGGACGGAAGCCATGCTGAGTGTCTGCCATAAGGCGATTTTGGATTAGGTGGTGCATGAATTGTCTATGACTAAAGTTTCCATAATCTTTGCAAGTGGAGAGAGTATAGCTATTGGCCTATTCAGTAGAGCTGCCTCCTTTGTGAAGTGGGATTACATATGACATTTTCCAGATGGTGGAAAATTTAGATTCTACCATGGTTCGTTTGATTACCTTTGAGACGGAGAAAGCAATAGCATCATCTGATTTTGATAGGTACTCGGCAGGGAGTTGATCAGCAGAAAGTGTAGTGGGTTTCACTGTTTCAATCAAGGTACGGAGAAGTGAAGTGGCGACTGGTTGGTAGCTGAATGCAAGTAGGTTTCTAGGGGTGCTAATTTCAGGACCAGGGGAGCTAGGAGGTAGATGGCTAGCTAGGGCCTGAAATGTCTCAGTAAAGAATGGGTCAAAACTATCAGGAACATCTTCAGGGGTATTATCAATAGTAGCAGAAGGGATTGGGGTTGACGTTTGTCCAGGATGTAGTATATATGACATGCCACCTGACAGGGTATGGCATTACTGGGTTCAGAGAGACCAGTCCCCAGATTGGCTGTGTGGTGGCATCCCACACATGTGTTGTACATTCCTGGCCAAGGGTGATGGCTGACTGCATACATGTGGCAGCTGTGACATTGACAAATGACTCACATAAACCACAACTGGACCATAGAGGCGATTCACAGGTTACCTTTGCACATGCTACCCTAGTAGTGTGATTGCCATGGTGAGTACCAACACATAGGGCCAATGGGGAACAACATACTGAAGGTGTGTATGTGTGGGTGTACCGCTACTGTTTCATAGCACTGACATATATAACTGCACACGTGGGTAAATGCCAGGTAAGACATGTGCAATGTGTCACAGGCAACGTACATGCGTACAGGACAGACAGTGACATTCTGTCATGTGGAAAGTTGACATACGCATGTGACGCTATGCAGATGTCACTAGAAGTCTACAGAAGCACTGTAACTCTACATTGCAGGTGTAAGCAGTGTTCCAGGGAACCCCAAACGAACATGCATGCAAACAAAGCTACAGTAAACAGGGCTGGAAGTAGTGCATTGTACAACAAAGAAGGGGTAACAATAACAGTAAGTAACAATGCAAATATGTAGGCACTATCAACATGTACCCAGGAATACACAGCGCAGATGCCCATGGTAGAACTGATATTATGTCATAGTTATTTGTGATTTGGATTACATTGGTACTGCACACATATCTACATGCGAACATCCACATGGCATAGTCGTTGTGGGCAACTTGACACCATTACTGTACATGTCCACCATTGCATATCACTACTTGCGTTAGCATTCCCCCTGTGCTACCCATGTATGCGGCTATCTGTTGACAACCTTACTACCGGCATGCAATTATGTGCAGCTGTTATACTTTGGTATGTACTATGGGTGCAGATAACAATTCAGGACATTCATACAGTTACTGCAGCAGGCTTGCTGGGATAAACACACAGTCATAGCTGCACACTGTACTGTTACCAACATGATACTACTAATACACTTCTATGTAGTCACCCTGTGCATCAGCAACGTGTTTACCTGTTCCCGCAATGATGTTGGAGATTTCAGGAGGTGGCACAGTGTCATCATATGCACAGGGTGTGGATTAGGTATGCCTGAGTCAGCCACTGATACCACCAATTGACATGTGTGTGTATGTGTGTTGGTGAGGGGTAGCAATACAGGGTGGGGCAGTGTTGGTGCAGTGTGTGCGTGTATGTGGTCGCCCTAGGTGTTAACATTTCGCATGTGTGTATGCACGCACACAGTTCCACCTCATGGCTGCCATATACAGGGGTTTGTGGACAGCCACAGACTGCACCTAGCAGGTCATACAGATCAGTGTCTGTGTGCACGGACACTGTACCTGTGCCTGGCAGGGGTGCTACGGACCATATCCAGTACTAAGCCAGACTGGGTACTGTCATCAGACGTGGGAGTGTGTTGACTGGACACAAGTCCCTGTTGGGACTGTCCAGAGCCACGTGCACATGGTCTCCTGGGGCGTTCCGATGACAGCACAGACCCAGCATTGCTGGGGCTGCTGCTGGCACTATGGGGGCGTGCGCGAGCCTGTTGTCGTCCGCACCGACTGCCAGCTGCTGCTGCTGCCGGCATACAGCCACGTCGACGCCGCAAACGCCCACCATTGCCCTGGCTCATGGACATCTGGTTGTGGAACTGCTGTAATATGTCCCCACAACGTCTGTCTATGGCATCGGTGAAGTTACGGATAGCATCCGCAATGTCACGCATACTGTCTGTCATGGCTGTGCGACATGCTCTCAGCTCCCTCAGACCCTATCTGGTGTAGCTTTCCATACGTGACTGTGCCTGCATGACAGTCCGAAACATAGCTGAGGTTGACAGACCTCTTTGGGCACGTCGGCCAGAGGCAGTACGCCCACGGATGCTCCCACGAGAACCCATGGGCAACTGTCTGTGTGGTACCATCGGAGGACCCTACCCATGGCTGCTGTGTGGGGACGCATGTGCCACAGGTACCACATTACCCTGGTCTATGCCCACTGTATCCTGTCCGTCACCTAGGGAAAATGGTGACAAAGGATGTACTGGCAGGATGACTGTGCGCAATGATGGGGTTGACAGCTGTGTACTGTCAATTGGCTGACCAATGGTGGACCCTGACACACCTTCCTGTACCATTACACAAATATCATCATTACCAGTACCAGTGGCACAGGATTCAGGTTCCCTGCTGCAGGTCACCAGAGCAGCCCCAGAACCTGTGGGAGGAAGACAGGAAACACAGTTTACAGTCTCCAGACATTGTTACCAGTGATGCACTTCTACACACATGCACACATGCACACATGGGCACATGCACACATGCACAAATGGACACAGGCACACATGCACACATGGACACAGGCACACATGCAGACATGCACACGTGGACACATGCACACAGGCACACATGAACACATGCACACATGCACCCAGGCACACATGCACACATGCACACATGCACATGTGGACACATGCACACGTGGACACATGCACACATGCACACATGCACACGTGGACACATGCACACATGGACACATGCACACGTGGACACAGGCACACATGCACACATGCACATGTGGACACAGGCACACCTGCACACATGCACACATGCACACATGGGCACAGGCACACCTGCACACATGCACACCCTGCAGTATACACACAGAGCACTACTGAGTTACACTACTGTTACTAGCATTATCAGGGCTATTATAGGTTATGTTAAACACACTCACCAGCATGGATGGCCTGCCTTGCTGTAACCCCGGAGGGACCTGCAGAAATGATGAGATTAATGTCAGTGGGCACAACTGTGCCATTGATATTGCATATGATACGGTGTACAGAACAGTCAAGTGTACATATAGCATATTACCTGCATGCTCCATGTCGTGCTGCTGTGTGGAACCAGCCTCCATCATAATGCAGGTGTACTGCTGTTGGTGTTCCGGGGCTGGAGCCACAACACTTAGGAATAGCCCCTCCAGTCTGGTGAGGGGGGGGGGTGTGGCCACCCCACCTCCTGTGGCAACCTGTTGCCTGTGGATATCTGATGCACGCTGACGGACACTTCGGATTAAATCACTGCAGTGATGTCGTACCTGCTCATATGTCCTGTTATGCGTGCCAATATTATTTACCCTACGGACAAGGTCTTGCTACAGTGCAGCCCTCTCCTGCTGATTCTGACTGGTGCGGGAAAACAGGATGTCATACTCCCGCACCAGGCTCTGGTGGATCTCCTCGTCTTCCGCCACAGAGTAGGTGGGGTTATGCTGACACGCCATCTCCCTGGAAGAGAACACAAACAGGATATCAGCAGACCATGTCAGCAATATATGGCACACATACTATACATGATACTCGTGTGTAGTGATATACTACTACTCCCATATGTTGCATGTGTGTGTGTCGTAGTGGATACACAGGTACATGGCCAGATATCAGTGCTCAGCCAACACCTGTGCAACAATACATGCCACATTCCACACAACATAGTGGCATGCCCCATCGGTCAGCACACACTGACAGGTGCAATGCACAACCTCACTCTGAGGGTTCATCCCAAGGTACTGTATGTGGGATGCCATCCACTACTGTGATGTGGACAGAAGTTACTCGACCTGGATATACATATCCCACCACCACCACCAGTACAGTAGACTACTTTGATATGTATGTGATTAGACAGTTATTCACTTGCTGGGACTGAGATGGTATCCATGCAGCGCACTGGGCCAGTGGAAGCCACAAGCCACACTGCTGACCCCTTTGCAAATGCTTACCACGGACATGCCACAGATTGCATGGAACTTGCACACACATTTCTAACCAAGACCCTATGCACAAAGGTTAGGCATCCTGTCCGGTGGACCCCAGACAGAGGCAGATTGTATAACAATAGCAGGAGGCTACTGCAGGACAGAGCACATTCACATTAAGGGAAGGCATCTGTGGTAAGCACTGGTACTACGCTACAGTCCATCATAACAATGGCCACAGCCTACTCTGGGAGGGAAATGGCCACAAACACTATGGATGACCACAAGGCCTTCTTCAGTTATGTTACACATATGGACCACATGCCTCAGATATGGTCTGTGTTAATACACACCTACTTAACATTCACCAAACACACGGATATTGGCAACAATCTTGCAGACATGCTCGGTGCACGTATCCCCCCTCCTTCTCCCCCACCAGTTGAGATATTTATCACAGCTGGATGTAACCTCCCTATCATCTCACATGTCCAGGTGAGGGCCGCCCTCAGCAAAGAAGAACACACAGCATCACTGTGACCTCATGGTATCCCTGGATGTGTGCTACCTGCACTCCGAGAGGACATACAACCGCATATAACACTGATAATTTATCTTGGCCATACTACAGGATATGTACCTGGACAGTGGCATACAGTGACAGTGGTCCCACACCACTAAGGAGGCACCTCGACTGACCCTGGGAACTACCACATCATATGCATAACCAGCCTGGTCTGCTAAGCTATGGAATTATGCAGTATGGGATGCATATGCAGTGATATCGGGTACCTGCAGACACTTGTTCCCAGCCAGTGTGCCTTTGTGATGGGCTGATCCTGCCTTTTGAACCTGGCTGACCTTTCAAAGCAGTCACTACAGCCATTGCTGGGGCAACGCACAGACAACTGTTGCCAGGATCATGGCCTAAGACTGATTGACATGTAATGTATGGTCATCCTCTTTTGGTGGAACTACGTACATACAACATATCACATGGACATACCTATAGATACAGACCAATGACACATTTGGAGGGTTCACAGTATGCACACTATTAACCTGCTACTTTGCATTACCTGTGTTTGTCGCAGCTGGTCGCGTTACCACTGCTTCTGCTTGCTGCTGCTACTGTCACTGCTGACAGCTTTGGGTGACAGAGTCACAGTGTATAATTTTTTTTTTTTGTTCTCTCTCTCTCAGTTTTCTCTCTCCCTCTGTCTGCTTCCAGACAGTGCAATGAATGTATTGCATGTGTGGAGTGTTAGTACTGGATGCTTTTTTAGGTATCTGCATAGGTCCATGTGATGGCCTCTGCACCAATCGTAAGCCAGCATTTGCTAATTGCATACAGCCAGTTGTGTACTGATTGCAGTTCTCACTGTGATTTCAGGTCAGTGCTATAAAGGGGTATGTGGGATAGGCATTTCCCTTTCAGATTGTAAGGGCGGGGACCATGCTGGTATGCTGTGGACAGTGTTCTGTGAGTGTAAAGGTTAGTATCTCTCTCATGATTCAGGCTGTGTTGTATATTCACATTTCTCCATTCCTCTCTCATGTTCCCTGTAGCAAGTGTGTATGCACAATAACTCCTACAACTATATATAGACATATATATATATATATATATATATATATATATATATATATATATATATATATATGTACATATACATACATTTATATATGTACTTTAACTGACATTATTATCTACAAGCTACCAACTAGCATGGCTGTTTCTGTTCACACACTACTATTATGGAAATCCAGTAGTTCTGACAGTAATTCTAAATGACATGCTTTGTGTACTACACATCCTATATTCCCTTTACATTCATCCCTACTATTACATGTTATATTTATTTTAGCACAATGATCTTGTATAAGAATCATGGCTTAGTGGTAGGTCATACAGACTAGTGTTTCCAAGGGACAGTTGAATTTTATTTTGCTTTTGAACTGAGTACAGGACCTGTCAATCAAAGTGACTAAGGCACTTTTAAGCAGTTGTAACCGGGTTAGCGCTGGTTTGCGTGGAGCTCACGCATGCGCACTGGCGGTTAGCTCCACGCACACAAGCGCACACCCGCTTACAACCGCTTAACGGTGCTTACTCTGGCGCACACCCTCGCTATTTTCTTTGAAAGAAAAGAAAATAGGGAGACAGGAAAGTGGTGAAAAAGGGGTCACAGAGGATAAGA
This sequence comes from Protopterus annectens, assembly GCF_019279795.1. NCBI lineage: Eukaryota > Metazoa > Chordata > Ceratodontiformes > Protopteridae > Protopterus > Protopterus annectens. Next base: position 1,842,370,158 of record NC_056739.1, read on the forward strand.
CAGTAGAGAAACAAGCTTGGGATTTGCAGGAGGGATGTAGGTAAGGCCCATAGCTGCCCATTTTTTCATCAGCAACAGCTGTGCATATGTATGTAATTTGGTGTGACATTTGAAACATTCCACCCCTGAGAGAGGTGTCAGGACAACAATAATACTTGTACAGCCAATTATAATTGATAGATTCCATGTCCAGCAGACATGTGTGCAGAATGGGCAGCTATGTATGGGGCGTAATTTTTTTGTGGGTACAGAGTGCCCTTTTTTTTTTTTTTTTCAGGTGAGAGTGGTATGTCAGGTGAAGGAAGTTGGTACAGCTGGGGAGGTAGGTTGGGTAGGTAAAAAGACAAGACAAACAAGACGCATACAGAGGCGGTGTATGACCCGTGTGAGGGGGTTACACAATTGACGGGGACGGAGGTTTGGATATCCAGAGCCCATGAGCCCACAGATGGCAACAGTGGAACTGATATCCCCACCCATAGGCAGTTGCCACTGTTCCTTCACTGGCCAGGACAGGGCTGTGCTTGGGGCTGTGTAGGCTGGGCAACAGGCATGCCCGTTAGTTGCGCCACCAGTGCCTCAAGCTGGCGTAAGGGCTCAAGAACAGAGTCCCAAATCTCCCTACGCACCACAGTCCGGATGCTACGGAGGGTGAGTGGTGGTTCTCCTCCGGCCACACTTGCAGAGGGGGGGCAAGCCCCATCCCCTGCAGCGCTTCCGCCTGCAGGTGGCACAGGGCCACCGGAGGAGGGTCCGGACTCAGCACTAGTGCCAGGTGCACTCGCCAGCTGAGGTGGGAGAGGTGAGTCCGCTGGAACCCGCCTTCCATGTCCTCCTATGTTTTGCATTATGTCATGACAGATTGGGTTAGTGACATATAATACCATTCACAATTAGTTGTAACAGCATGCATTAGTATTCCCATTAAACAAACACCCAGATATTCACACCATTGAACAGCGTGCATAACACATGCATAATTTGAACAGAAATACACAGTCCAACAACATGCAGGGTTAATTTATGGCAACAGGCCATCAGGTTTGGATGTATGAACAGGGCAGATGCATCAACGGACATGCAAATATATATGACCCAACAGGACAAACGTCCAGGGTGTTAATTGTGATTGCACATACCATTTTCACGTGGAATGGGTTATATGTGGTTATAGGGTGGGGTGAAGAAAATAATATTAACACCTTCAAATACCAATACATATGCTGTACATTTCTAATAGCTACAGTTATATACACACTACTGTTCTAACTACAGTTTCCTATATGATAACTATTTCAACTTGGTGATAGGACTGTTACTGCAACATCAATATACATTTTATTGGTCTTCATACACATTCATATCTAGCTTTGTTCAGCTACATCATCCTGCTACATTTGCATTATATAGCTGTAGACAAGTGTGGATGTTTGGTATATCAGACAATCAACCTATCTGCATATTGTAGACTGAGAGCAACATATCCAGATTTTGGGATTCACATTCCAGATGCAGCAACACTTTGAACAGATTTCGCTGTTTGGTTTTGATTCTCACATGCATTTCATTCTGTCTTGACTGCAGTATACTTTATTCAGGGGTTATTACTGCAGTATTGCTGGATTCATGACACTTTCTCACACTCTCTCACTTGCTTTCATTTTACTATTAAGGATGGTACTTACTTCTAGGCTTTATTGACATGTTTTATCTGTAGTTATTACAATCCTTTCCAGCAGTCTCACTTCCGTCATGTTTCAGTATTTCAACAGGGATATATTTCACACATGTGATTTCATCATCTTCTGCAGCTATACTTTTCAGCCTGCTGCAGGTTGTATACTATTTTCTTACAGGTAGGGCATTTTTATTTCAGAATTTATGTCAGACAGTTTCATTTTTTGGTTTAACTTACAGGCTGAAACACACTTTTGTAATCAAGCAATACTTGCAGACACTTTCACACTGTTACTTGCACATTTTATTCCTTACTGACTACACTGCACTCTTTTGCTGACTGTCATACTTTTATATTTCTTTACAGTTACTGGTAGTGGATTACTGACCTGCCTGGTGGCGCAACCACACCAGCCTATCGCCATAGGCTCTGCGGTTCGCAGAACGGACACCTGCAGCTGTAATATAAATGAAGTAATATTGGAATACACATCTCCATAATATCAGCTAGTTTAATTTCTTACATACATAATTAAATGTAACTTACTCAGTAGTGGGGCGTTGGGTGTTTGCCGGGCCTCCTGGATCCAAAGGTTCAGTTGGTCCTGCTTGCATCTCTTCAGGTCTGCATGGTGGTGATGGACCTGCTCACCAGTCCTTGGAATCCCTGTGGCACTGGTGAGATCATGAGCCAACCGGTCCCACGCCTCGGCCCTGTATGCTCCCCAGAGGACCTGGCCCTGCATGAGTTGGGCCTCATGATTGTGGACTAGGAGCCAGACCATGTACCTGGACTCCTCAACACCCCACCTCTGTGCTCAAAAGCAACTACCCTCTCCTACTCCTTTCATTCTGCCTGCAGGTCAGTTCTACAATCGTTTATGCTGTGTATTCCCGCCTATGGGGCTTATATAGTCATTTTTCCTGCACATATCTGTGATTGGCCATTTTGGAATTGTATCAACTTCAGTAAACCTGCATTGTTATGCTCCAGTTTGTATTCATTCCTATATATTAGCTATTATTGCATTTCTAGGTACTGCTGCCATGGCTTAGTGGTTTGGTACCTTGACTATGGTGTATAGTATCCTGGGTTCGAACCTTGCCACTGCTTTTCATGACTGTCTAGACATGCTGAGGGGTGTGTCTGTGTAAAGGCAGTTTTGATACGGCTTGCTCAACGTTGCCCGTCGGTTAGCTTGTTTGCGCGGTGTGCAACTCCGCGCAAACGGGGTACGCTGGTTTAAGCCTCATTTGGCTATCGGCACGCATATTACGCTCAGCTCAGTTAGGGGCACATAGATTTAGTGTGTTAAACCACTGCTCAGCTACGGGCACTCATTTTGCACTAGTTAAACCACTGCTCATCTACGGGCAGATGCACTCACCCTGTTAAACTGTAGCTCAGCTATGGGCACATCTGGCATTTTTTATTCTTTTGTTACCTCACATTTCTTCAATATAAATGGGCTATTTCATTACATTTTACATAAAATGTGGTTTTATGTGTACATATTTGTCAGGGACTTGTTTCGTGATTATTTTGCTAAAAATAAAAAAATTGGTGATGTGGGGGCTCGAACCATGAATGCCTGCTCTTCAGCCAACATCTCTACCGCTACACTATTGCTTCCTGGCTTATTTTGCATATTTAGTTCTTATATGCTTTCCCACTAACTGCTAACTGTAGCTGCGCTACGGGCACATCCGCGCAAACGAGCGCACTCACGGTTAAACATTTTTACAATTTAAAAAAATATATAACATGTTTATTTATATGTTTTCTGTTCATAGTCTGTGGGGGCATGTATTGTGTTCTGTTTATTCACATTTCTGTGGACTCTGTCGTGGGTGTTTACTTTGGGAACTTTTCCTCTTCTGGTGGCATGTCCGCTTACAGGGTCGGCCTACGGACACGCCCCCTACTGTCTTACACGGACCGTGTTAGCCTTAAGTGTGATTTGGCATGCTCTCATGAATATGCAAAGCATGCTGACATCACTCCGTTTAACTGCAGCCTCCGTGTATGAGATATAACTCTTACACGGAGGCTTCATGAATCCTGCCCCACATCTTTTGTAGGCATACGACAAATGCCAAAAGCAGCAGCATAACAAATTATACTAGTAAGAGTACTCAAGACATCTTAAAGCTAGTGACTCAGGCTACTAACAATACCTTTATTAAATGGAGCAAGCCAGTCAGAGAATAGGGCAGGTTCCTGAACACCTACTCAGTGTTGGATCCTGTAACAGTTCATCACCTAGAGGTTATCCACCTACTGCCTGAGATTCAAGACAAATATTACAAATTACTACTATAGTGCTTTTTAATGTAGTAAGATGGAATAGTTGAGTAAAGCAGTCATTGTAATAGACTATCTTAGAGGACAGGTCACTGTCAAAGCAAACCTACTCTCCATCCATCCACTTTTTACATATTTAAATAATTTGGTGGCTAGGTTTAGTTTGTATAAACAGTAAATGCTTATGTTTATTATAAAGGATCAATGTATAGATTCATAGATTAGATAGAGAGGTAGATGGACAGATAGATAGATAGATAGATAGATAGATAGATAGATAGATAGATAGATAGATAGATAGGCAGACATACATATTATATAGTTAACTATCACAGGCACATTTCCATAATTTTTTTTCTCTCGAAGAGCTAATGTAGAAGTATGGCAGTGCTGGCCATATGAGAAGGACACTTATATGGAAAAGTAAAAAAAGATCAGTACAGTGTCTATACTTTCTGGTGCAAAGTATGAACATCTTAGTACTTAAAAATACCTTCCAGCTTTTCACCGGTACCATTTAATGAGGTTCATGTATTAACAGAACCAGATGACCAGGGACACCACTTCACTGTCTCCACCCACTGTCCATCATCTTTCTCTTCCACTTGGGGCATGTGTGAGTGGTCAAGTTCAAAGATGTCGCACTCCTTTACATCAAGTGTCTTATTTTACTTATTTATGTATGTATGTATGCATGTATGTATGTATGTATGTATGTATGTATGTATTCATTTTTTTTCTTTTGCAAAGCTTTGCCACTAATCATACTGCTATCTTTATCAAACTGTAGTCATTTTATGACAATGTTGTCTTTGATCATTATTGAAAACCTGGCACTAAAAAGCAATGAAAAGTTTACCAAGAACCACCTGAATAATGCAGATGTCCTAATCACTGGACTCTAAACTGCTGCCTTCATTCATAATGACTTGTCTTTGTGTAAAAATGTATATAATTTGACGGCTTTGCTTGTTGCCTTTGCTTAAGACATATAAGAAGAAAGCCTTGCTTATACAAATGTGAGTAAGAGTGATTGCTTCAGTAGTTGTACTTCATGATGAGACTCAGCTAACAAGATCAGGGCCAAGCTTAGATGATTAGTCCTTAGACAGCGTATACCACTTAATCAGAAAACACTCACCAAAACAATAGCTGAAAGGGCTGCCACCAATTTTCTACATACACCACTCTGCTATACAATTAATCTGTTTTGCTGCAAAGTATTTGATCACAATTTCTTAATTTGTCAAAGTGGTCTAACTGTTGTCCGCACAACTTTAAATCAGCTCAATATTTTGTTATTTAAACTGTGAGTGGCCAACCTCTTTGAGCAATATATTTTTATTATTATTATTTTTTTTTTTTTGTTAGCCCTGACACCTACCTCAGCCTTGTCAGTGTTCATTTAAATATGAGTTATGCCATATGATTTGTTCTTTTTTTTTAACCTCTCTCCAAAATATGACATCTTGTAACCTACCTATTCCTCTAGCCCGCTACTCCCCTATTGGCCTACAATCCACCATTGCATCATATTATTTATCTAGCAGAACACTTTCAAGGGAGTATTTACTTCTACAGCAGACCTAAACCACTCTGTTACTGCTACTTAAACAACACTTATACACAATGACAGTTCTAGGTTATATAAATGCTCACACTGACTTGGGGTTCATTATTTTGAGGAAATTCTTCCCAAAATAGAATAAGTTAAAAATACTGGATTCCCTCTTCCTCCCAAAGTAAGTCCAGTGATGCTGAGCTCAGCCTAGGAAGCAGTGCTGTTCTTCCCTTTTCCTATAATAATAATAAGGCTATTGTGTGCATCCTGGGTTATCCTGTAAAATGTTGATTTACTATTATAATCCTGGTTAAAGTAGGAACAACGTTGCTTCTCTCTCATCATGGAAAATTGCACACAGTCTTCTGAAAAAGGCCTTGTCCTAATGGATGGAGGTAATATATTCAGTCTAATCAAGAAGAAATGCAACTTTCAGTTAGGGCTCACAAGTTAAGCTAGTTCAGCCATCATTAAAGCCCTAAATCGATATTAATTCAGCTTACAGTCAGACAGACAAGAAACTTTATTTACGTCTACATTGACTCTAACTGAAAATTCTCTAAATGTATGGATTTTGGAGCACCTGAGCACATGAGAAAAAAATAGATGGATTTAATCTTGTTTAAAGGTCTGTTATAATATAGGCTAATCACCTAATCCACTATGAACAAAGAAACTATGATTTACAATCCTATTACTGGTGCCAACACCTTATTTAACATTATTTTCCACAAATATCCCGCATGCATACAAAATGCATTTGTGCAGCCTAATGAATCAGCTCACCTACCTATTTAATAAATAGATATATCACTAAGCCTCACACCATAACACACCACTACCTATGTCAGCACAGGACCAAATCTGGCCTTTGCAAGGTAATATGACACCTATGGAAAATGGTTGTATGTGAATGCAGACTGAGTTGTGATAAAATGTGGTTTTCTGTCACAGTGTCTTCTCTATAAAGAGCTACTGCGGTGGTAAGCTCCTCACACAACTGTATTGTACCAAAATGAATACATACTTTACATATATTAACTAGCATAATCCATATTTCTAGAAAGGTCAGCATTTAATTTCACAAGTCTGGGACTGCTGGAATTTTGAAATAATAAGAAAAATGTAACTTATGTACTCTATTATCAAATCATTATCAAAGTATCTTTAACAATCCAGTAATACAAAACAGTGATAGTTCATTGCAGCAGTGAAATTCATTGCTGTATATCAGGCTATTAAAAACCGAAACTGCATGTTTCAAGCTAAATATCTCAGTCTGTAAAGAGTTTAGCTCAGACTGGGTAGCAGTAATGAAGACTGTCCAGGACTGTGTATGTTCCAGAAAGCTATGCTCCTAATGATTTAACACTTGTGCCTTTTAAAAAGCCACATGTAACGTGAATCCCCAGATAGAGTGTCAATGCTCGTCAGTGATAACATTAAGCATTTTATTGCTGCTACATTATAAATAATTTCTTTTATGAGAGGACTGTAGGGATTATATTCTGTCAATTTGATTTCCCCATAATATCATTTGATGTTATTAGCACTTCTGGAAGTATAGCATTACAGTTTGATTGGGGAAATGTTAAACACTAACATCTCAGATGCCAGGCTGTTATTATCTTAGTGGTCATTTTCTGGTTTGTCTAATTGTTTCAGCTTCAGATTACATTAAACCTCCAATCCCACAATTTGATTTATTTTCAGAAAAGAAGACTGTTTTTGCTTTAAATAGCTACAGCACACCAAGATTGGTTGCTCTGCACCAGTGTGGGAAAGCCAAGTGAAGCAGTAATCATGTTTTGGTTCTTACAGCCAATGAGCCAGTGAAAAGATAGGAACTAAAAAACACAACTGTGTATAATCTGGGACACTGACAAGGACAAATGTAAACAATAATGTGTTCTTGTGAGATGTGTTTAACAGTAGTCTTTTAAGATCCCATATTACACTGAAGCAGATGCTATCACAGCATCAGAAAAAAAGATACATTCTTGGTCTATATTACTTCTGTTACAAAGAAGCACTAAACTGCCAATGGGATATATACAGAGACTCGACTACCACATCTACAAGCCATGTGAGCAGATAAAATGCAACCAATAGTGTAAAAGAAAAGTATGGTTATCTGTCATGGCTACACATCAACTGAATATGTTGCCTTTAATACAGTATGTGAAAGTAAACCTCAACAGTATGTCCAAAAGCAGTCACAGGGGAAAAAATAGCCAGCCTACTGCTGAAATCACATTACTTCCAAAGAGAAACTTGTACAAAAGAATTTAATGTAATGTTGAGTGCTTTCTTTGAAATAAAATGTCAGACTTCATCAGAACATGCACAAAGAATCATCACAGTGCAATTTAAATAAATTATGAACATATAAAAAAGGATACATAACACATGATCAAAATTAATTGACCATTTCAAAACTACACATATAATTGCTAAATCATATTAAATAAAGAGTACTTTAAAGTCTTGTCCTTCTTAATTTTAAAATATTTGATACGGGTGTATAATCATTCAATTTATTTATTCCACAACAAGTTTCTATCTGGAGGTGATGTGATTTTTCAACAGTGGGCTGTTTATATTATGTGAGAATAGTTTGTGGAATATTGAAAAGATAACTACTGAGAAATGGAGCAAGAATCTTAAAGGGAAGGTCTGTTTTACTTTCTCAAAAATGCATGATTCTATGCTGAGATCAATGGCTATTAGTGATCAGTCTGCTTTTATGGCAGATGAATCTGTATGATATAACTGAGTATGTGGACATATTTGCCAGTGAGGAGACACCATTTAGTGTTCAAATCTGTGGAAAGAGTTTTTGTCATGAAAATACAGATGAGTGACTATACTCAACATGTACATACTGCTGCAGGAATTGCATAATATGAATAAAAAATAGCCCGAAGAAGATTCCAGTCTTCAAAACGGATCCCTTTCAGCATTTCAATGCTGTAGTGTTTTGGAGTCTTGAGCTTTGTCCATTAGAACAAGTCAACTGTAAAAGAACAATCATCCTGTACCTAGTCTAGTCCTTGTTTTAATGCACAGGGAGTGGCAAATAAAGTTATTATATCACCAAATTCTCTTGATGTGTGATAATTAAATCTGGAAAGCCTAAACAAATTTATTTCAAAGCACACAGGAAGCAAAATGCATAATATTAACAAAACATGTCTTCAGCTGCAAACTATAAACATTGAAAGGAACGTACTAACTAACCTACAAAGGTTACAATTTCCAGAACACAACATAACACATAACATACCATAAAAACACTAGTGATATGGAAAGCATATAGCTGATAAAGAATTAAATGTTAAATGCATATATAGAACATTAGAACTGAAGTAGTTTCAATACTGGAGATATAGGGAACCTTTTCCATTTCTCTGATCCTACTATTCAAATATCTAATGGTGATGAGTGTACTCTGACAGCTGTGATGTGTTTATCATGATAACCAGTGCTACAAGAATTCCTAATATTAACAGAAGAGTGCCAAGCTCCCTAGAGTCATTTCCCAGTACCCGGGAGTATGGGCTATTATGTGACATTTAGGACACCTGGATCAGATCATCCTTAACCTGAGGACTAGCCTTTAGTGTTTAATGTTTGTAGAATGCCCAAGTGTCAGGCTTAGTTTGCCAGACCTACTTTTAATGACAACTAGAATGGCATATGCTAACTTGATAGAGAAAGTTCTAATCTCTCCAGTCAGAACCAATAAAAATGAAAACTGCAGCTACAAAAAATGGGCTACCAAAACTCAACACTCTCTTGGGAATTTATGATCCTTCATATTCCCCCGGAGAATTTAGATAAATCAAGAAGGATCGTAATCATGAATATTTGCTTATTAATGAAATTGTACATAGCCTCAAATTGGCTAAACCCGGCCCAGACATCTTGGGAAAATTTTAGACTGTTAGCAATAAGACATATTTTAGCACATAAATTGTTAATTAGTGACCACAAGAAAAGCATAAACAGTATAAAAATATGGGAGCAAATCTTCAACATTGTGTTGGCCTAGAGGTTCCTATCCACTTTCTCTCAGGGCACATAGTAATAGTACAGAATCAATCTTGGATTAGTTATAGGTTGTAAGGATAATACAGATTATTGGCTTTGGTTTTTTGTTGTTTTTTTTGTTCGTGTTGTATTTACTGTTAATAATTGATGTTGACATACAATGTGGATGTAACCATTGGAAGTAATCATGTACATATTGTATATATAGAGTTGATTTGTAATATTGTTTTGAAAAAATAATTAAAACGGATTATTGAAAAAAAGAAGAAAACAGAAAAGGAACATATGAAAAAAAAAAAAATGTAAGCATAACATGTGAGCAGAATTATTATTTCTACATTTCAAAACTATACATATAATTAATTGTATTAAATTATACTAAACCATATTGAATAATGAGTATGTTAATGTCTAATGCTTTTTAATTTTTGAAATACTTGACAGAGGTAGATAGCAAAACAAAAGCTAATGCAGTTAGTCAACCACTAGCAATGTGTTTGCTTGGTGACTACATACATTTGTTTACCTTTTCTAAATGATACAAAGAGCTGATCAAACCACTAAAGTAGCTCATTTGTTTCAAAATAGTACCCGTCTTGCCTGTGCATATCCATAAAATCAAAATGAGTTTGTTGTTCTTGTCAGACTCAAACAATTCGTGACCATTCATCCTGAATAGTATTCTATGGACAGAGAAATGACCTACTTCTGCTAGATAAGGGACAATGTGGATTTGTTTAGGGAAGATCTGGCTTTTTTAATATCTTATCATTCTGTGAAGTGGTAATAGCATTACTTAATGAAGGGCTCACAGTGTGTATTACTTAAATTGTCATTATTAATGCTTTCAACAATATTCATCCTGATGAAATAATAAGAGAAATGAATGACAGGACATGATAAGCCACAGGTAATTTATTGAGTAAAATGCTGGTTAAATAGTAGGATAGGATATATTAGGATTGGGAATTATTCTACCATACAAAGAGGTGTTACCTCTTCTTGGACTGTTATGGTCAAACATGAATGTATTACATTGGAGGCAGATAACCAAACAAACTAATAACTGCAGACTAGGTAACAAAATTACTTCAATAAAAAAGGTCCTCAAGTCTTCCAAGATGGTTTTACAAAAATATAAAACAGGTCCAGCAATAATAGTTTGATTATTTAATTTATCTTTTGATGATCACTTCAGTCACACTAGGCCAACAGCCTCATTTCAGGAGAGACCTGAGGTGGTATTCTTATAGCCTAGGAGGAAATTTGCCATGGCACTAAGGAATTTTCCCTACTATTTTAAATAAGTATCATGGAATCTTTTATATCAACCTGAGCTACCACCAACTCCTGCAGATGGAATCTTGGTTTAATATCTCAGCTGAAGGACAGCACACTCTGGAGTGCACAACTGCCTAATGGTGCACTGCAACTACTAAATTTGCAGCACATATGCCTTTCACAACCCACCACTGTATAGCACTGAAAAGCCTAAATTGGTTAGAGATGCCATGTCCGCTAACATATACATAACTGCTTACCACCTATAAAAGTATGCAGCATCCATCTGCTTGTCCAGCACTAAAAAAAAATTCTACACAACACAACTATGTTCCCAGTTGGTCATTGCAAACCAGTGACCAAAGAACCCTAACTATCTACAAGCCTAACAATTCTGCTGGGCATTTTCTGTACTCATACAAGGTTGCTAAGGCCTGGAACTCCTTACCTGTATCCATCAGGTCTATACCCTCCCTCCCATCTTTCAAAACTACTCTGAAAGACTAGCTAAAATCTGGCTTTGTTCTTTCTCAAAACGAGGATAAACAATATTCCTAAATTTGAACAAGTGCCTTTTCATTCATTATACCTGCTTACTCTCCCTTCTTCACTTACTTCCTTAATGCTATCTAATTCTCTTCCCTGACTTTGTCTCTAAATATACCATAAACCTGTTTTTCCCCTCACTTTAAATTGCAGTTCCTAGTTGTGTTAGACTAACCTGCCTCTAATTTCTCTACAAACTGTCTAAAATTTCTCTAAATATTAAATGATTGTCATATACATTGAATCCATTCTTAACCAATGTTTTTATATTATGTCTTTTTTATAATTATTTATACTGCAAATGTTTTTGCTTTATTTTTGAAGATTGTAAAAATATTGTTGTTAAAATGTTTTGTAATAATTTGGAGTGTTTCTTCTTGGGCATCCACTGAAAAAAGATTTCTACTCAGTTGGACTTTCCCGGCAATCAAATATCAATAAATAAATAAATAATGGAGAAATGAATCCAATTCACCTGTGGTGAACCTACTGCTTTCAGATTTTACAAAACCAAAGGTGAGTATGCTACCTGTTGGGCCAGTGACACTATAACCACAATTTTTATGTCTCTAAAACGTAGTATCAAAAATTCAGCAAAAATTACACAAAATTCAAAATAAATTTTCACATTATGAAATAAAATGGCATCTTCATTAAAGAGCAACAGACAATTGTAGATAAGGGTAATAATAGACAGTTATCTAATGTTTGGTCATTATGTATTAACCAATGTCAGAAAAACAGAGTCTATACAGGGGCGGCTCGTGGCATCGGACTGCCGGACTGCAGCCCCCTCAGCTAAATAGTAGTAATTGTTAGTGTTTTAAAAAATAATGTAAAAAAAACCCCCTTTTTTTTGTACTTTAAAAAAAAATTTCGAGTCCGCGACTCGGAAGTAAGCGCATGCGCATTGCGCACTTTAACCGCCTCGGGCTGCGGCGGCTTTAAACAGCTTTTTTTTTTTGTTGTTTTGATTGCAGCCCGGAGGAGTAATGAAGGCATCATTGTGATGCCCAGAAGTCTATGCGGTTCCAAACCGCATAGAATTGAAGGCTCGGATCGGACGTCCGCAGGCATGTCATGACGTGCTTGCTGGGCTAAATGCTGCTGATTGGTTGTCGCTCTCTTCCCGGGCTTTATGTGCTGGGAAAAGAGCGAGAATCAGTCAGTCAGTTGTCGGCTAGTTTGTGGATTGACCTTTTTGACTTTTTTAATAATTTTTTTTTGTTTTGGCATTAATTGGATTGGAATTGGACGGGATTTTACTTATTTGGGTGCACTAGAGAGAGAAGGAAGAACAGAAGAACAAGAAGAAAGAAGAAGAAAAAAGAAAGAAAAGAAGAAAAGAACAGAGTGAAGGTGCAGAATTAAAGTAAGTTAAAGTATATATTGTGCTATTCGTGTCCGGTCAGAGTGATATCACTATTGAATCTGTTAAAAGACTGATAACTATTTGACAAGATGATTTACAAGTGCTTCTGTTGAAAGAACAAGACAAAAATTGTTTTGTGGGTGATGTTTTAGAGATACAAAATGAGCAATTGCATTCCTAAGTTATTTGTAGTTGAGATCTGAACCTGACGTTACATCAAAAACTGTTTTTGGATTTGAAGACATTAAAAATTTGTTTAATGATCCTGGTATGCTATTTGGGGAGCAGCCTGTAAAACTGTGTACAATGCAAGCAAACTGCGCTTATTTTTATTAGCGGAAGAAGAATGTATGCACGACAGATATACAACAAAATGCATTATATTTTTAAGAAAGCAATAAAATTTAACCAAAAAGGAAAAGATACACATTAGTACAACAAATGTGATAAAACCTTGTTCTATCCAAGATAGCAAGGTAAATGTGGTTTAGGACTTACTGATTTGGAAGGATACTTTATGCAGTTAGGGTCATATATATATATATATATATATATATATATATATATATATATATATATATATATATATCTACAGCTCATGACATTGTTTTGTCCTGAATGTTATTGATGCACTGATGCCAGATAGATATTTTAGATCTTTTTATCTGTTTGCAGTTGTTAATACCAGGAGTGTATGCTGTCATTAAAGCAATAAATGCTGGGGCCATATATGTATTATTATGCCTTAATAAATATAAAGTAGCATCATAAAAATGCACAGTCATGTCATATATATGGAACTGCTAAACACCGGAATATAAACAAAAGGTTAGCAATGCAAATGTTGACAGGGCACTATACATGCCTGAGGAATACGATCACTGCATGCAAAATCAGCAACAATTAGAAAACAGCAAAAACATGTTCTTTTTGCAGGGGAAGGCAAGCTCCCTGCACTCTCAATGAGGGGAGATGCACCCCCACACTCACTGCTAACTATGTATACTAACTCCGAGATCACACATATACCCTAACCTAGAGGGGTCTATATTATAGGTTCATAGGTTTATAGGTAGGTACTACACTATTGGCTCAAGGGCCTAAGTAACCTAAGCCAACAAGGTTCCCTGGCTTACGCCACCCAAGAAAGTTATTTTCCTGTGCCCCTGTTGAGCAGACCCACCGAAGTGATCCCTGGGGTGTACTTCCTATTTTCCATCCACTCATCAAGATTTTTCTTGAAGAGTGCTATTGAGGAATTTTGCTTGACATAGATGGATAGCTTGTTCAAGAGTATAGGAAGTATCTGGGACAGGAATCTATCCCTCCAGCATGTCCTGTTTATTGTGGTGACAAGGTTTAGGTCCCTAGATCGTGTAGCTCGGAGGGATTGGGATTTCTTAAGGTGTACCATGTCCAACAGCTCTGGGTTTAACATAGCTTTATGTTAGGCAGAGATCTCCTCAGGGTAGGTGATATGCTACAGAGTAAAGCTGGCGTTTTTTGAGACGGTCAGTGTAGGGCATCTGTTTGAGGCCAGGAATCCCCTTTGTGAGGTACTTCTGTGGCCTTTTCAGTTTCTGTAGATGTCTTGTGAGGTACATTCCAAATGGAGGATTGTACTCTATAATGGGTCTAATGAGTGCCAAATAGAGGGGAACAAATTAGACTGTGACACCTTACGTGGCTCTGAGCAAGTACCTGCACTCACCTTGCTGTTATTTGTATAATAAATCAGTGCAATGTCCAGCGATGATACTTTAAACAGCTTTACATTAACTGCGATGCAGCAACTATAGAAAAGGATATGCATTTACTAGGAACTGGTCAGAGAGGTAGACTGTGTGTGTGCTGATGTGCTGTTCTGCAGGAGGTAGTTGGGGGAACTAGGTAATCGAGCTGAAACTGTAAGAATCAACTCTTGTTCATCTGAAGACACTGGTTCCACTGACACTGTGTGCCACATGTCCTGAATAATTTTCACTGCTGCTGCTGTATATATTAATAAACAGGATGCCTACATTTTTGTCTCTGCCTCTCAAGATGAAAATTCAAACAGTGTAGATAAGACACAGTAGCTCAATCTGTTATTTTCTGTCTTAACTGGGTAATTATGTATTTCTCTGAATATTTAACTTTTAACTGTACTGTCTGACTTCTTTTTTATTAGTTGATAAGAGGGTATTTACTGTGAATGGTGACTGCTGGTATCCTCATCATTGGTCAGACTGTTCTGCATAGCTCTCAACCTTCCATCAACAAAATAAGGAACACCAGCCCTCACAATGTGGAACAAATGAGCAAAATATGGAACACATACTAAAAACTTCAACCAGGAAGGTCATAGGATGGTTAAAATATGCTGCTTTTACTTATAAAGAAAGATTTTTTGATGAATTAATACAATTCATTTCTATTTACCATGAATATGAGTTAAAACTGAAAGTGTGACAGACCCTTTCACTGTAGATAGAACTTCGAGGAACATGATTTTTAAGACCCCAAATGAGGTATGTTCCTTGTAAAAAGGTACACTTGGAGGAATGCTGTTCTGTTATAAATTACTACTTGTATTTATAGTTATTTGGTGTATTTTTCAAGAGTAGGAAAAGTGACTGGAGTTCTCTAGTCAGGTAATCTGTGAGTGGTGATAGTGATCTACCATTGGCCAGAGCAGACAGCTGTAGCATTTAAAAATATTACCAGCCTTCCCTGGAAAATACACTGTGTGTGTGTGTGTGTGTGTGTGTGTGTGTGTGTGTGTGTGTGTGTGTGTGTGTGTGTGTGTGTGTGTGTGTGTGTGTGTGTGTGTGTGTGTGTGTGTGTGTGTGTGTGTGTGCATATACATGTGGGGAAGGGAACAGTGGAAGGCACTTTTTCTCGAGGGAAGTGGAAAAGGGAGCTGTGAAGATAGGCTCCACCCCTGTTTGGTGTGTATTCAACGTGAGGCATAGTTTTGAGTGTGGATGGTGTAGCCTATAGCCCAAAATAGGAGTGCATACTTTCTGCATGCTTTTAACTAAGGCTAAGCTTCATTTAATTAGTTTTTATTGATATATTTGTGTGCATATTTTATGTTTCAGTCTACTTGGTGCCATAAGTGTGTATCATGAGACCATATCTTCATGGTGGCCATCAGATTATTGTGGACAATGGAGTGGATCCAAGAACTGTAGCCCCTGTTCACCATCACATAGAGAATACAAGCATATGCATAGACTGTGTATATTACAAATCAGACATTAGCACACAGTATATAGGCAATACCACCTGCCTATCATCTATACAACACATAATCTGCTCAAGGTCTAGCCCTAAACACAAGAACCCAAGTATGCCAATGCCAGTACCTAAATAACCATTACTCAGGAACAGTGTATTTCAGCATTTGCACTGTGCACGAGAACAAGTTTTTGGATATACTCAGTATGGAATGTAAACATTGTCCAGTTAGAAGCCAGTGGGGTAGAATTCCTAAGAAATAAAACATTGTGGGTCACAGTAGTAGGAGAGGTATGTCTGGTGAGAATATGTAAAATGAGAAGATCTAATCTGATACACCATACATGTGTGATTACCTTGGAAAGCCTGGTTGTTAGAAATGGGTTCAAAATTCATTTAACAAAGAAACACACATTTTGCCTTTTCTTTGCATAAGAAAAGTGACTATTCAGAGGATTTGAAGGAACTATCTTGCATTTAAACAATATACTATTAAATTGCAGAATGGAAGTTTTATTGTGGTTTGGAATAGTCTGCAACTTAGAGAACTGTAGCTGAAGAACATTAAGCCAATGATTTTTGCAGCAGATGTTATTTATACATTACTTACTTCATAACCATGACTGTAGCATTGGGGAATAAAATAGCTCAGTTCTTAAGCCCACTGGACTACCACTGTTTAACTAGATTATGATTGCTATGCATCACTGGTGAAGTGACACCCCAACCCCATGTGAAAAAATGGGAAAAAGGAGTTGTGGATGGATGGAGAGATAGATGGATTGATGGATTGCTACCAAACAGATGATTCCATGAAACAGGACCTGTACTGCATATTTTATGTTTCAGTCTGCTTGGTGCCATAAGTGTGTATCATGAGACCATATCTTCATGGTGGCCATCAGATTATTGTGGACAATGGAGTGGATCCAAGAACTGTAGCCCCTGTTCACCATCACATAGAGAATACAAGCATATGCATATACTGTGTATATTACAAATCAGACATTAGCACACAGTATATAGGCAATACCACCTGCCTATCATCTATACAACACATAACCTGCTCAAGGTCTAGCCCTAAACACAAGAACCCAAGTATGCCAATGCCAGAACCTAAATAACCATTACTCAGGAACAGTGTATTTCAGCATTTGCACTGTGCACAAGAACAAGTTTTTGGATATACTCAGTATGGAATGTAAACATTGTCCAGTTAGAAGCCAGTGGGGTAGAATTCCTAAGAAATAAAACATTGTGGGTCACAGTAGTAGGAGAGGTATGTCTGGTGAGAATATGTAAAATGAGAAGATCTAATCTGATACACCATACATGTGTGATTACCTTGGAAAGCCTGGTTGTTGGAAATGGGTTCAAAATTCATTTAACAAAGAAACACACATTTTGCCTTTTCTTTGCATAAGAAAGGTGACTATTCGGAGGATTTGAAGGAACTATCTTGCATTTAAACAATATACTATTAAATTGCAGAATGGAAGTTTTATTGTGGTTTGGAATAGTCTGCAACTTAGAGAACTGTAGCTGAAGAACATTAAGCCAATGATTTTTGCAGCAGATGTTATTTATACATTACTTACTTCATAACCATGACTGTAGCATTGGGGAATAAAATAGCCCAGTTCTTAAGCCCACTGGACTACCACTGTTTAACTAGATTATGATTGCTATGCATCACTGGTGAAGTGACACCCCAACCCCATGTGAAAAAATGGGAAAAAGGAGTTGTGGATGGATGGAGAGATAGATAGATTGATGGATTGCCACCAAACAGATGATTCCATGAAACAGGACCTGTACTTGTAATTATGAGTCAGCAAACTTCAGTATGGAGGCTTGTATAGCACCAGTATACCTTTAGACATTATTTTGCATGGTACATTCATATCCTTTTAAGTATTATAGTAGGTATAACACACCGGAGACCCTTTCTTTAGTTTTTTTAGGCTATGGCAGAAAAGATAGGTATGAATTTTCTATAGCAACCTGCTAGTTCTAAAAATGTTTTCAGTGGTTATTTTGTACTGGATACAGGCCTGTTTCTGACATTTGTTTCCTGTTTGGGATCTAATTACTCCTCTCCCATCATACCTTTCCCAATTACATATCCTAAGCATCAGGCTTCTGTTATACAATGCATAGTTTTAATAGCATTAACTGTATGTCCTAGTACACACACACACACACACACACACACACACACACACACACACACACACACACACACACACACACACACACACACACACACACACACATAAAATCAAGGTGTGGTCTGGTCATAGGAAACAGCAACTGTGGTGGAATATTTTACTCTCCACTTTTTTTTTTTCAAACCCCTAACTGGAACAACTGAAAGACTACAAGCACTTATTTGGAACCAGCTGGGGGTCACGTGAATATTATTTGCTTTGGGAAACTTAAAACTGTCCCTTTTGAGCCTCCATGAAAAAGGGGGTGGTAGAAATCCAGTATGACCTGATGTGTTCCAGACCACGGCCTCCAGACCACAGCTTCTCAGGTGCACCACAGCCTCCAGACCACAGCTTCTCCTCAGGTGCAGAAATGGAGTATGAAGTACTGTTTGCAGTATACCGCAGAGGTAAGTGTTCAAACCAATGTGTGTATGTAACAATGTGTGCTGTATAGACTATTCAGCATGCGCCATACTGACTGAGCATTTATTTCATGTAAATAAGTATGTCAAGCATTGATCCCATTGCACCATAGACACACCCCGTCTTGTTGGCCACACCCCGTATTGTTGGCCACACCCATCTTGTTGGCCACACCCCATCTTGTTGGCCACACCCATCCAGCTGTCTCCTGCAGCCCCCCCTTTGATTTGAAGTCACCAGCCGCCACTGAGTCTATAGATTATCTAAACCTAATCCACAACCTAATCCACATGTCTAGTCACTCAGTGGAGATCACTGTATCACTCTATACCCCACTGATCTGCCCTGATATTAAATGCTGTGCTGTGCTTCCAGCCTTCAAGTAAGACAGAAAAGTTGAAAAGGTACACAGATTCCACAGAAGTAAATTTATTTATTTATTTATTTATTTGACATTTGTTGACTAGGTTGGTGCATATGGGATGAGGCCCTTTTTCAGTGGAGACCCCGGGAGGAAAGTTCCACAGTTCAAACATAAACAAGTACAAAAGTATAAAACATAAAACGTCTGAGTCACACAATACAAAATACTGCTTAGAGGGTATATACAATGTTAGCTAACTGCATATATTGTAGTAGTTAATAAGGAAAAATACAGTATAGAGAACAAAAATTAATACAGAAATTAAATTTAAGCAGTGAGTAGAGGTTAAAGTGTACAAATGAGTTTTAGACATTCTACTGCTGAGGAGATTGGCCAGTCAAAAGACTGAAGAATGTAATTTCACCCCTCCACCATCTCACTTTATTCATACATGCTTACCCTAAACCTGCCCCTATTTCCAGCCCGACACATTAACTTACCCCCCCCCATACACACACAGACACACACACACACACACACACACACACACACACACACTACATACATACAACTATACACATACACCATGTGATCCCCTTCTCTAACCCTTACTATAACCCTAACAAAAAAATGCTTACCCGCACACACTCATTTTACATTTGATGTCTCTTGACTTAAAGACCAGCAAATGTACTTTGGCAACAGAGTAAACATTCAGCAAAGTGCATTGCTACCATATATATATGCACACATACATGGACACAGATAAGGTCTGTAAAAAGGGAACAAATTATTCTACAATATTGACAAAACTCTCAATACCATCTAAGCATCTCCTATTACTTCTAACCTTTGACATCAGTATGACCTAAGCAGGTCCTGTAAATTCTACCCCTAACTACAGTGCCCTCTACTTTGCCTAAATAGTATGCTAAAAATTTGGTGTAGACATTCTCCTCACCAGCTCATATGTTGCCCAGTAGAGTGCACTTCAGCAAGCCTATCTCCAGAATAGTTGCCTGTCCTGACTTTTACATTTTAGGTACTGTTAGACACACTGACACCATCAGCTCTGACATTTGCACTTAGACTTCATACAAATAACCCAGCAAAGAACATCAAGTTACAAACTTCTCTGAAGAAGGTGTCTCTTTTCCTAAACAGCTGAATACCAAACATTTAATCTCTTGACAGATATAGAATGGCAATCTCATAATTTGCACTTAATGCAATGTAATCTCAAACAAGCATAAATAGCTGTCTAGATATAGCAGAAGAGAATCAGTGGAGTTGTGTATAGTGGAAGATAAATGAGATAAATTTGATCTGTGCCTCCTGCAGTAATCTTAGCATTGCTTATAGTAACACCACATTTGTATGTGCATGATATAACAAATAGCCATGGACTAAAGTATGAGGACATAGAATCAGCAACAGAATGAATTGGGAAAAAATGGATCCTTAATTAAAACATCTGTAAATATGCCCAGAAATGTATTCATGGCACTAAGACATTTCCTTAATCCTGTTGTACATTTTATTTGTATATGCTGTGTACAATATGAACTCATGCAAACTCATGTGTGACCCCTTTCTTTATAAGTCTCATGACATGAAGGCATAATGAGGTATACCAAAAATGTAAGTAATCATGTGGCACATACTGTTAATATAGTCAATATTTCAGGCTAATGCCCTTGGTGCTGGGTTTATATCTTTAAATTTCGATGTAACATTTACATTAGCAATTCCTACTATAATTATTTCACACTTAGAAAGCCACCACTTGGATAATCAACACATTGCTTAAGATTTTCTCTTTTTTGGATTCTGCCTTAGCTCATTGCTTCAAATTGTTCATTGCTGATTGTCATTTGTCACTATCAGGGAATGACAATTAACTTCTCAAGGCAAAAACCCAAAAATATATTTGGCATGCTCAAAGACTTAGCAATCATGAGTCTAAATGAGCTTATCAGTGGTGCACTTCAGGAAGCAGTTTTGACAAAAATAAATAATGTCAATGGCTTGGATTACTTGTGAATGTTTTAATGGGGTATTGTACTCAAAATATGATGAGTTCACTGTGATGATGTCTAAATGTGACATACTGTAAATGATGTTTGCACTCCAACACATTAGACTTGCAAAAAATGTATACTGGTATGTGACCTGTGTGCTAATTGATATCAAGTACTGTACTTTCATATGTTTGATGTGCATGATTTGTATTTGTATTGGGCATTGTACAGACATTTGAAAATATTTACAATGACACACCAACTAATGAACATTCACATACAATGATCCTGATTTGAACAGTCAGGAATGCTTGGTTGTTACTCCACTGTTTAACAACTATAATTATTATCTATCATATACATGGTCAGTACACCATAATGTGAAACAGCTAGATATCACTCACACTACCACTATGTCCATGAATGAAGTGATATATGAGTTATACGAACAGTATGTGTTGATTCATAATTAACATATTGCTGTTTTGTTGCTTTGTCAAGACACATTCCTTTTCATCAAAACATGTGAATCACACTATCTATTCCACAACACAGTGATGATGCCATCCTTTCCAGTGTTCATTACCTCACACTTCCACTCAGACTTTACCTGTGTTGCTTGGGGTTGATACAATGTATTCTAGCTTGTGCACTTACAGTGGTAGGTGTTTGAATCCAGCAGTAACTGACTAGTTTGTGTGTGTGTGTGTGTGTGTGTGTGTATGTGTGTGTGTGTGTGTGTGTGTGTGTGTGTGTGTGTGTGTGTGTGTGTGTGTGTGTGTGTGTGTGTGTGTGTGTGTCTGTGTGTGTGTGTGTGTGTGTGTGTGTGTCATTAGAGCTCAGTAGGAATGGAATCACCCAGAGATCTGATGTGTACAATTATACACAGGAGAAACATTTATACCAGGAGAAGGCTCTCTTATCAATTTCTACCCATGTTAGTCCAAACATCTGCTTGGCAACACAATGATGATGTCATCCTTTAAAGTGTGCATTATCTCACATTTATCAGCCTTCTCCAGTGGGACTTCTGGTTGATACAATGCACTCTAGACTGAGTATTTAGGTAGCTCTAGCAGTGACTGTCTACTGTGTCAGTGTGTATGTCCATCCAGTACTAGGGTGGAACAGCTTCACCTGCACTTCCATTCAGGTCTACCATTTATATCAGAAGTGGGATCCCCCATCAATTCTTCCTGTTTTAGATGAAACAGCTGTTCTGCAACACAATGCTGGTATCATCCTTTCAAACATGCACAATCTCAAACTTATAGTCAGACTTCTCTTGTGGTGCTTCCAGTTCATACAATTGTTACTAGCATGTGTACTTAGATAGATAGGTGATTGATTCCAGCAATGGCTCCCTTGACCCACATGTGGATAGGAATGGCTTCAACCACAGATATGATGTGCAGTTTTTCACAGGGAGTGAACTCTCCCATCACTTTCAGTCCACTTTATCACACACACACATCCTTTTTGTAAAATGGTGATGATGTAATCCTTCCAAATGTGCTATGTCTTACACTTTGTACAAAGCCTTCTTCTCATCCTCTTGCAGTTGATAAAATGCACCCTATATTGTGTAAGTAGATAGGTAGGTGTTCAAATCTAGCAATGACTCACTTGTATCAGTGTGTGTGTGTGATTCTAGAACTATGTAAGAATGGCTTCAACCACAGATCTAATGGGTAGATTTACAGCTGGAGAGGGCTTTCCTGTCAGTTTTAACATACACATCTCCTTTGCAAAACAATGATGATGTAATCCTTTCAAATGTGCTCTGTCTCACAACTGTATACAGACTTCTCCTGTGGTGCTTGTCGATAATGCAATGTACTCTAGATTATGTACTTGGGTAAGTGTTCAGATCCAGCAATGACTCCTTTATTTATTTATTTATTGCATTTTTATAACCGGGAAAATCCACTGGGCCTGGAATGAGCCATTTTCAGTAGAGGCCCGGGGAGAAAAGCTCCACAAGATAAACACACAAGTTCCTAGTGTGCATTCAAATAATGCATGAGTGTAATATATTTGAATGGCTAGTTGCTGTGGAGAGTTGAGTGCAGTGTAAGAACAGTAGGAGATAGAAGGGATAGGGAGGGAAAGGACAGTGTAATTTGACAGGGAAGCAGTTAACTTTAACTCACTTATATCAGTGTGCATGTACGATTCTAGATCTACATAAGAATGTCTGTGTAGGTCTACACCAGGAAAAGGGTTCCCATCACCTTCTGCCCCATTTATTGCACACATCTGCTTTGCTACACTCTAATGAGGCCTTTCATTCAAAACACTTCATCTCATGCTTGTAGTAAAAACTCCTGTATTGGAGATTGATGTAGTGCCGTCTAGTTTGTGGGCTTAGGTAGGCAGGTATTTGAATCTGGCCTTCTCTAAATAGTGTGTGTGTGTGTGTGTGTGTGTGTGTGTGTGTGTGTGTGTGTGTGTGTGTGTGTGTGTGTGTGTGCATTACTACTGTCAGACAGATGACTTACCTCTACTCAGGCAAGATACTGACATTGGTAGAGAAGCCACACTACTATTTTCACTCACTTCTAAACCACATATATGCCT
This sequence comes from Protopterus annectens, assembly GCF_019279795.1. Taxonomy (NCBI): domain Eukaryota; kingdom Metazoa; phylum Chordata; order Ceratodontiformes; family Protopteridae; genus Protopterus; species Protopterus annectens. The sequence continues at coordinate 1,842,393,776 of NC_056739.1, forward strand.
TGAAAAACAGTGATGATGCCATGCCTTCCAATATGTCCTGTCTGATTCTCATAGAAAAACTTTGCCTGTAACATGTGCAGATAATACACAGTTCTCTAGACTGTGCACATAGGCAGCTGTTCAATCCAGCAAAAGAATACAGTGTGAGTGTCATAACATGAAACCACTGCCTTTCCACAAGCTATTCCCATCCCTTTTAGGCCTAACATGGGCCTTTCAACACATTTTTAGGCCTTTCATCCCATTCAAATAGGTGTTCTGTCACCCTTTTGGTAAGCCTTTTTCTGTGACTCATACACTTAATACTAATTGCTATAGGATGTGGACTTAGTTGTTTAAATCTAGTTATGTATGCATGCAAAGCAATATTGACAGACAAGAGCAGCTTACCCAACAATGGTGCTATGGCTACCTGTGTGAACAGTAACATGGCTCAAGCCTTTTCATCCATCAAAAGATATTTTAATGGATACAGGATCATTCAAAACATTGCTTAATTCAGACACTGAAGTGAGCCATTTCTGACACCTATGCATTACACTCTTCTCCGGCAGAAGCAGGCAATACACAGCTCACTAGAGTGTGGAGCTTCATAGGAAGGGGTTGGAATCTGGTAATGTATTTGACTATCTCACAATAATGACAAACAGGAGTGACTTACCTAAAACAATGCTGATATAGCACACTAACAGGGCTACATTTTTTGAGGCTGTAGACTTCATTTTAGTGGAGCCATAACCATTCCAACACACTACTGATGTAATCCCTTCAAGGGAGCTCCTCATGACATATCAAATATGATTACTTCTGTAGTGTCAATGGTTGTTATACAGCTTTCTGATGTATTACCTTAGGCAGGTGTTTAAGTCAGGCAAGGTGTAACTACTGAGTATATCAAAGAGTGTTTACAGGCATGATTTACTTCCCCAAAAGGAATGCTATTTATTCTATGATTTAATGCAAATATTTATGAATGCCATTTATTTCTTTGTTCACAATATAGTGGTTAATGGAAAGAATGGCTTATTCAACATTTCTTGATGTCTGTCATGCAGCAAAGTGGGAAAAAAGGTGCCTGGACCTGTATCATTATACATTCTTGTGGTTCTGCAGTGGGTAGGTGATGTTAATGCAGTCATTGTTGTACTTTCTTATGAGCATGCTCAGTATAATGATGTACTAGATGCATGCCTCTTAGCACAGCACAAATTAAGTAATATTTTGAGATAGCTAATGCCATTTGTTCTTATTTGTGAAAACTTAATAAGACTAACCTCAAGTAGTTTGACTCTGCCCAAGTCCATGCAATGGAGGTAGTGACCAATGTGTGGAGGATGCCAACATTGTTATGGGCCAGTTTATAGCTGTTGTATTTGAAACATAAAGTTTCAGCAGTTCACTTACTTCTTGACTTTAATGCTTCACTTGTTTGTGAGTTATGTTTATTTCCTGTCATACAGGTATCAAATTTGTGTTTAACAAGGGCAAAATATGATGTACAACATGATGCTATACTGCATTCAGGGTGTAGTTTGACAGACTTATGTATTTCAACATGTATCTTGTGGCAGTTGTAGCAGGAAGGACAAGTGTAATATGGTAATTACATTCCTAAAAATGCATTGTAATTAAATGTTTTTGAAATGACAGATGAACAAGTTCCCATATAGTTGATGTCATTATACATTACTGCTAGTATGCAGATTGCTTTGGGGCTAAGTATCCATGTCTGGTCTTCATATCACATATCTACTTCATATGCATAGGCATGTACTGACATTCCTACACACAAAACCCAGATATCAAGGGACTGACTACACATGAGTTTTGACTTGATTATTTTGCATGCTACTATGTGCCACATGGCCATATCCCTCATTTTGCAACTATGTACAGCCATCATCTATTATAGTTAAACATCTGTAAATATGAATAGCAGCACATTTTTCTCTTGATATGCTGTTCAAAGTGACAGGTCTGTACATGTGTCAGGTCTTTCTGGATTGCAATATATAAATAGATGGCATGTATGAATGGTGAAACTTTCTACAATATGCAACATGCAGATTTCACCCACAACTGATTGTTTCCACAATTACTACTATTTTTGGAATCATTTTACGGTTGTACATGATTCTTCTTAGTATGGCACCATTTTTACATGTGTGTACATTGCCATTACAATTTCATTATGGTATCCTTAATATATTTAATACATATAAGGCAAGGAAAGGGTTAAAGTTAGTATCACATACCAAAATGCTTGGTGTCATAATTGATGAAAATCTAAAATTTGACATCCATATCCAAACTAATATCAAAAAAATATAAATGTAGATAAAGTGACTTGTAGGCTGGAAATTAAAATACTTGAAATTTATTACAAAACACAGATTTAGGTAAGCGCTTTCAAGGCAATCCTCTTCTTCAGACATTAATACAGAAATAAATTAGCACACAAGGTTTAAATAAAACCAATAACCAATAAAAATTCTTTAAAAATCAGTGACGCAACCCTCTTTTTTTCAAGAGAGGTTTTAAAGATAACAATACTGTTAAGACCAGGTGATAAGTAAGCCTTAAAGTCCACTATCCACCTTAATTCAGCATATTCAGTTTCATTGTTAGTATCACCTTCTCTAAGGCTCACATTCATTTTTTGCAGGACCAAAATTATGCTGATCACCACAGTCTAAGACATGCTTAGCTAATACATTAGTAAGTTTGCTGTTCCTGATATCATTGATATGTTCCATCACCCTTTCCTTCATAGGTCTATTGGTTTTACCAATATAGAATGCACTACAAACATTGCACTTAACAAAATACACAATGTTTTTAGTAGAGCAATCTGCATAAAATAAAAGCTCTACAGATTTCTGATAGGGTGTAAAATCATGCAAGTGGACCAAATGTTATTGCATATTCTGAAGTTTCTACATGGGAAAGCCCCTCTATGTTGTGAGACAAACCTGTCACATGTTTTATTCTGTTTATAGCAGAGTTTCTTTATTCAAATTCTTGCTATTTTTAAAACTAAAAAACTTGCTTATGACTGACCAAATAGATAAGAATCTTTTTAACTATTTTAGTGTAGAGCATCCGACTATAACAACAATTTATGGTCTTTCAAAAGTGCACAATGATACACGTAATCCCCCCGTTCAACTTATTGTATCAGGAACAGGTTGGCTCACAGAGCCAATGTCTATATATGTAGAAAAACAGCTAAGGTTTGTGTTGAATAAAATAACTTCTGTCCTTCATGACAGCAAACAGTTTTTAGAACACCTTTATGACTGGGCTGAGACTCAACAAGCTATAAATTTAAGTGATGCGATTTTTGTTATTTGGACGTGAACTCTTTGTTCACGGTTATCCCCAATGATGAAGGGATTGAGAATGTCAGGCAGTTCCTTATCAAGGAGAGCAATTTCAGCAATACCAAAATCAATATGATATGTGCTCTTCTAGACTTGATTCTAGAGAACAATGTTTTTTTTGTTTCAAAGAGAGTTCTTTCTTCAAGAAGTGGGAGTTACTATGGGCACGGCATGTGCCAATGCATATGCCAATATTGCTTTGTCTCAATGGGAGAAAGAAATAGTGTATACCTCTGACATGTACAAGCAGCACATTACGTTTTACAAATGTTTTGTGGATGATATCTTTTTTGCTTGGCATGGTGATGACACACAATTGGACACATTTGTTAGGTTTCCTGACAACACCACTGGATACATTTCTTTCTCCCTTAGTTACTCTAAAGAGGAAATCAGCTTTCTAGATATAAATGTTAGCAAAGATATGTTTGGCAACATCTCGACAAGGATGCATAGGAAGGACTGTAGGAAGAACAACATTTTTCACTGTTCCAATATGCATCCTAGGCACATTACTAAGAATATAGTCAAGAACCAAGTCTTATGCTGCAAGAGACTGCATACAGTCCCACTTTGAAAGGAGGTGAGATTGGAGAAGAGTTTTGAAGTTTGAGTGGCTCTGAGTATTTTGAAGGGTGGTAGGGAGAGAATTCCAGAGTTTAGCTAGGGAGCAGGATACTAGTAAGTGGCCAGGGAGGTCAATGAGGCTTATATATGTTTAGAAGATTGTGGTTTTCTGATCTTAGAGAGCAGTTGGGAATGCAGGGGGTTAAAGAGTTGAACAGAGAAGGACAACTAGAAGGTCTGAATATGAGCTTGTGAACAGTAGTAAGTCTAAGGAGTTTGAGGAAGTTAGGAAATTCAAGCCATTTCAGGGAGTGGAGAGAGAGGCAGTGATGCGATGAGTTTCTGGAGTTGGTGGCAAATATAGAGATTTTATTATAACAGGCTTCCAAAGGGTTTGTTGAGAGAGGATACAAGAGGGTTGATATTGATAGAGTGTTAGTTGAAGTAGACTTCCATGAAATTCACAAAACCAAACCTTACTACTCAGATGAGCACTTAATGAATGTACCCCCAGATAAGCAAGTCTCCTCATTACCTGTCAATAGGCTATGTCTTTCTTTTTCCAATGATGTCTACAAGACATGTGACATCATGAAAAAGAACTGGACCATTCTCACTGACCCTGAGATTAGCCGGGTTGTTGGTTCTACACCCAGTTTTAGTTTTAAAAATAGCAAGAATTTGAAAAGGAAACTCTGCTATAAACAGAATAAAACATGTGACAGGTTTGTCTCACAAAGTAGAGGGACTTTCCCATGTAGAAATTGCAGAATATGCAATAACATTTGGACAGCCTACATGATTCTACACCCTGTGCATCAGAAACCTGTAGAGTTTTTATATTATGCAGATTGTTCTACTAAAAACATTGTGCATTTTGCTAAGTGCAATCTTTGTAGTGCACAAACACAATGCCAGACACACTAGTCATTGGTGACTCCATAGTCAGACACACTGACGTCCCGCTCACCAGACTGAGTAAGGAGAAGGTCACAGTAAGCTGCCTGTCGGGCGCTAGAATCCGCCACATAACGCAAGCACTCAGGTCTCTCAACAGCAGGTACAAATACGACTCAGTCATTGTCCACGCTGGTGTAAACGACCTGAGACGTACCTCCTTGGACTACATGAAAAGAGACATTGAGGAGCTCTCTGATTATGTAGCCCAGGTAGGTATGACCCTGACCTTGAGCAGTATCCTACCTTCACCAAGAATGATGCCACAATACAGAGATAAGATGATCAGCTTTAACAATTGGCTTAAACTCTGGTGTCATTCAAAGGGGATCCAATGTCTGTCTGCCTGGGATGACATGCTGGACAAGCCACGCTGCCAAGGGACGGCTTGCACCTGTCACCCTAGGATTCCGGATATTGGCAAAGGCTCTTGCCACCCCATAGTGCCTTTTTTAGGCAAGGCTCAAATTCTAAACCTACCACCCTAGAACACAAAAAAGGAAAAAAACTAAGGGTAATGCTGCTCAATGCCAGAAGTCTAAATCTCAAAATACACGCACTCGAGGCCCTTCTCAGTATGGAGAACATCGATGTCTGTGCAGTGACAGAAACCTGGTTCAAGGCTCCTGAGAGCACCCCAGCACTATCAGGTTTACCTCTTATCATGCGTTCCGGCCCCAAAATCCGGACAATACCAAGAAAGGAGGGGGGTATCCATATTCATCAAAGACACCCACACCTCAAGACTGGTGGCAATGCACGATGCATCGGAGACCATCCAGGTGCAATTAACCATAGGCAAGACTGCTCTGCAAATTGTAGCATGTTACAGGCCACCCTCACAAACTCAGGAACCTCACATGGCCTTCCTGAAAACACTAGAGGGGATAAATGTATCACCAAACACCATCATACTAGGTGACTTCAATTACCCTAATATAGACTGGGAACACTACTCAAGCCCAAACACCCTAGCCCAAAAGTTCCTGGAATTCATAAACTCAAATGCCATGGAACAACTAGTCACCATCCCACAAGAGGAGAAAACATACTTGATCTCATCATCACGAACATGGGAGCACAATGTTCAACACCGGAAGTATACCCCTCACTGGTGAGATCAGATCACAAACTAATCTCGCTGGAGGTCCTCATCCCACCCCACCTGAAATAAAAAAGACCACAGTAAAGAACTTCTCGAAAGCCGACTTCACACTTCTAAAGACTAGTGTGGTCTCCTTTAAGGCCCCCGAGCTGGCGGAAAACAGTACTCAAGCCGCTGAATCACTTACAAATGCCTTCTACCAGCACCTGCAGGACTGCATGGATAAGGCAATCCCAAGCAAAACAAAGAATCTTTGTACCAAAGGCAAGCGTCCAGTCTGGTGGACCCCAGCCATAAACAAACTCTACAACAAAAGGAGGAAGCTACTACAAGATAGAGCAAAATCCTTAAAAGGTAAGACACCCTTGATCACTATAAGTAAAAAACTAAGAGCTCTCATAAAAACATCCAAAGCAAATTTTGAGAGAAAAATAGCTAAAGACTCAAAAGACAATCATAAGACCTTCTTTAGCTATGTTAGAAACCTGGGAGGAAACTCCCAGATATGCTCAGAACTAGTTCAAAATGATGTGAAGATTACTGATCCTACAGACATTGCCAACATACTGGCTGACAGGTTCAGTGCAAACTTCTCCCCTCCCCCAAAAGGTGAGATAGCGATGCCAGGCGATTGCGGCCCGCCAAACATCTCCAATGCCCAAGTGAGAACTGCTCTCTCCAAAGCAAAAAACACAGCATCCATGGGACCTGATGGTGTCCCCGGCTGTGTGCTTCACGAAATCAACGAGGAATTAAACCCACAGCTAGGACAGCTGTTTAATCATAGTCTTACCTCTGGATACGTACCCAGGTAGTGGCGCACTGCAACTGTGGTCCCACTTCACAAAGGCGGTGCCTCCACCGACCCTGGAAATTACCGCCCATTAGCTTGACAAGCCTTATCTGCAAAGCCATGGAGAGGATCATAATGGACCTCATAAATAAAGACATAGGGAATTTGCAGACTTTGGATCCATCCCAGTTTGGCTTTGTCAAAGGCAGATCATGCCTTCTAAACTTGGTTGACTTTTTCAAAACAGTCACCAAAGCCATTGATGAGGGAAAGGCAGTCCATACAGCCTACCTCGATCTGGCGAAGGCCTTCGATACAATACCCCACTCGGGTATCATTGAAAAACTCATCAGCTTAAATGTTAACCCATACATCACAAGATGGGTTGCAAACTGGCTGAGTGACAGAACCCACAGGGTCAGAGTTGCTGGCGCCATGTCAGACTCAAAGCCTGTCACAAGTGGTGTACCACAGGGCTCAGTCCTGGGCCCACTCTTGTTTGGCATCTACTTTTCCGAAGTACAAGCAAACACAGGAGGGTTATGGCTGACAAAGTTTGCAGATGACTGCAAACTGGGCCATAGTAGAAAACACATCTGACACAGATATCCTTCAGAAGGGTCTCACAGAAACGGATAACTGGTGCCAGAGCCATGGCCTAAAGTTAAATGCCAAAAAATGCATAGTCATACCCTTCGGGAAAAACAAGGTTACCCCTAGCTACCAAATAGGTGGCAATCCACTGAGCACAGAAGAAGTTATCAGGGACCTGGGGACCCAGGTTGATAGTAGTCTGTCATTCGACACCCATGTAGCTAAAGTAGTTAGGAAGACCTTCTACATTGCCCACCTTATCACGAAGGGATTCTCATCTAGATCAAGGGAGGTCATAGTCTCCTTATACTCATCACTCATCAGACCAATGATTGAGTACAATGCCCCATTCGGAATGTATCTGACCCGACACTTGCAGCAGCTGGAGAGGCCACAAAAGTTCCTCACCAAAAGGATAAAGGGTCTCAAACATCTGTCCTATGCTGCCCGACTGAAAGAACTCCAGCTCTATTCAGTCGCCACGCTTGCTCAGAGGTGACCTTTGCCTAACATACAAGGCCATGTCGAACCCAGATTTGATGAATATGCTTCACCTCAAAAAAATCTAGATCCGTCAGAGCCACAAGGGCTGGAGACTTAAACCTCAACACGGCTATTAATAGGACGTGCTGGAGGGATAGATTCATCACCCAAAGACTCCCTATGCTGTGGAATAAAATCCCGGTATATGTGAGACAGAGCACCTCGCTGGCCTTGTTCAAGAGAAATCTTGACCAATGGATGGGAGATCGCAGACATACCCCAGGGATTACCTCAGTGTCACTGCTCAACAGAGGCACAGCAAAATAATGGGTATAGTTCCCCATACTAAAGGGGTGGCGTAAGCCACAAAACTATGGGCTAGGCTTGTAAATGCCCTCGGGCAGATAGCCTAGTATGAACCTATGAACCTATGAACCTATGAACCTATTCTATATTGGTAAAACCAATAGAACTATGAAGGAAAGGGTGATGGAACATATCAATGATATCAGGAACAGCAAACTTACTAATGCATTAGCTAAGCATGTCTTAGACTGTGGTGATCAGCACAATTTTAAATTCTTGGTCCTGCAAAAAATGAATGTGAGCCTTAGAGAAGGTGATACTAACAATGAAACTGAATATGCTGAATTAAGGTGGATAGTGGACTTTAAGGCTTACTTATCACCTGGTCTTAACAGTACTGTTATCTTTAAAACCTCTCTTGAAAAAAAAGAGGGTTGCATCACTGATTTTTAAAGAATTTTTATTGGCTATTGGTTTTATTTAAACCATGTGTGCTAATTTATTTCTGTATTAAGGTCTGAAGAAGAGGATTGCCTCGAAAGCGCTTACCTAAATCTGTGTTTTGCAATAAATTTCAAGTATTTTAATTTCAAGCCTACAAGTCTCTTTATCTACATTTATACTTATATTTTTTTGGATCTTGGCTCCACCATCTCTCTATTCTCTACTAATATCAAAAAAACTTATCAAAAACTAGGTCTCCTGTATAGGCATAATCACTACCTTACCCCTCCACCAGACACACCCTTACCTCTACTTACCTTCTTCCCTGTCTTATGTATGGCACCCCCCTATTCACTAATCTTCAGCTTGTCTTACAGGCCAAGTTGGAAGCTTGTTATAATCTTCTTCTTTCAGCTTTTCCTGGTTAGGGGTTGCCACAGCGGATCACCTGTCCGCTCATGATAGGCAGTGGAGTTTTACAGTGTTGGGTTGCCAGCCCAGCACCCAACTTTCCACAGAAGGCACACACACACACACACACACACACACACACACACACACACACACACACACACACACACACACACACACACCTAGGGCCAATTTAGAGTGTCCAATCCACCGACAGCATGTCTTTGGGATGTGGGAGGAAACCGGAGCACCCGGAGGAAACCCATGCGACCACAGGGAGGAAATGCAGACTCTGCACAGAGGGCACCCCAGCCAAGGATCGAACCAGAGAACCTCTTGCTGTGAGGTGGCAATGCTAACCACTGCACCACCGTGGCCACCCTTTGGAAGCCTGTTATAATAAAATCTCTATATTTGCCACCAACTCCAGAAACTCATCGCATCATTGCCTCTCTCTCCACTCCCTGAAATGGCTTGAATTTCCTAACTACCTCAAACTCCTTAGACTTACTACTGTTCACAAGCTCATATTCAGACCTTCTAGTTGTCCTTCTCTGTTCATCTCGTTAACCCCCTGCATTCCCAACTGCTCTCTAAGATCAGAAAACCACAATCTTCTAAACATATATAAGCCTTATTGACCCCCTGGCCAATTACTAGTATCCTGCTCCTTAGCTAAACTTTGGAATTCTCTCCCTACCACCCTTCAAAATACTCAGAGCCACTCAAACTTCAAAACTCTTCTCCAATCTCACCTCCTTTCAAAGTGGGAATGTTCCTGTACCCCTATCACATAAACTCTTTAACACCATCTCCCATTCACTATATACCTCAACCTTCTATCACTGTGCTCTCTTACCCTTTGCCTCTACTTCCTCTCCAACCCTATACCTCATAAACTTCCCCCAACCCACTCCCTTTCTCCACTATATACCACCTTTTATCTCTCCTACCTCACCTTCTTCTCTCTGTCCTTCGAAAAAAAAGTGTGTTTTTTTTAATCTGTACATAAATGTTTTACTTACATGTTTTTTTCATCTGACATGCCTGTACATTTAATATGTTTAGACTACATGAATCTCACTTTTGTAAATTATTACCTTGGATTAGAAATGTCATGACTTTTTTTAACAAATTGTATATTATGTCTGTATTTTTCACTATTCTATTATTTATTTACTTTTGTATAACTATTGTAAAATTGTCTATATCCTATGGAGCTTTTCTCACCTTAGAGACATAATTTACATGATTTGTGATTAAATTGGATTGGTTATTGGATAGTGCTGGTACATTTCAGAAAACAAATATGCATCTGAATTGCATTCTACCATTTTATACTATTAACTCAGTATTCTACCTCTTGGACAATGACTAGTATATTCCTAAAACCCGCAATATATTGAGAATGTTGAACTAACATTAACACTTAAATGTACACTGCACAAAAGAGTAAGTGTCTGGTGGTTTCATTTTTGTTAGATTTTTTACACCCCTCTGTTTACTTACAAGTTACTCTGCAACTATATTCATAAAATAGCTGTTATAACAGAAACCTGGTTAAAGCCCCACATCAAAGACTCTGAAATTACAATAAATGGATACAATATTATAAGACAAGATAGGCTAAACAAGCGAGGTGGGAGTGTGGCAATTATGTTTAAAGACTCTCTCAGTATAGAATAATGAAATCGCACTTCCCCATACAGCTCCATGGCTGAAATTGTAATCACATGCCTACATATCAATCCTCAAAAAGCCATAATTATCATAGCCTCCTACCTGCCCCAAGGTAACACCAGTCACAGCATAGAAACCCTTCTCTCTTGGTCTGCTTCTTCATTTAGCCAAGAAACTATCATCCTAGGTGACTTCAAACTTGACTGGCTCTCCTGCTCCTCTAACTGCCTGACCAACTTTATTAATCTTTACAATTTCACCCAAACTATAAGCTGTCCTATCCGCACTGCAAACGTTCCAAAAAACAGTCACTACTTGACTGGATATTGACTAACAAGCCAAACCTGGGGTACTGAGCTGGCTGTTCACCTGTCAGACTAAGTGACCATTCCCCTACATTTCTAGTCAGAAAAAAAAATTCAATCCCAAACCTGTATCCCTTTCAAATACACCTGTAGCAAGAAAAATTTTTCCCCTGATACATTTAATCTACTACTTCAACATTGTGACTGGTCTCCTTTAAAGAACCTACAACTAAATCTTGCAGTGGAATATTTCAACAACAGATTTTTTTTAACATCTTAAATAATCTGGCCCCCACCAGGTAAATACACCACAAATCCAAACAATTAACATGGCTATCCAATGAAACTAAACTTCTAATTAAACAAAGGGATAGAGCTTAGTCACTATATCATATGACCAAAGACAAAGGCGATTTAATCCTATATCAGCAGTTAAGAAACCAAGCAAAGAAAAAATCATCCACGATAAAAAAAAAAAAAACTACTTACTAACCTGCCAACAAAAGTACCAGCACAACCCTCAACTGTTCTGCCAAAACATCAACCACCTCCTTAACCCTGGTAAACCCACCACCCCTGCTCCTTCCACAACTAATACCTCTGAGCCTTTAGCCTCACAGTTCAACTCTCACTTCATCACCTCTATCACCTGCCTCCTAGTTAACAAAGAAAACCTTCCACTCACAGTCCTCTGACCTACCACTGAACACACAACAAACTCTTTCTCCTTTAATCCCATTCAGACATCTTATATAAAAAAACTCCTAAAGAAACGAAAACCCTACTGTCATGCTGCTGACAAACTAGACAACAAATTTCTAAAATTAGCTGCTCCATCCATCTCTTACCATATATCAATCATAATCAATCACTCTATCTTTGAACAGTATGTACCTCATCTCTGGAAAACCTCTCAAATCATAACCCTCCACAAGGATGGCCCCTCTAGAGATATTGCTAAATATCGACCCATTACTATCCTCACTCCCATAGCCAAAATCCTTGATAAATGTATACACCAATAACTCATGAATCAGCTCACCACTAACAACCTACTATCCAGCTCTCAGCATGGCTTTAGATCTAAGCATAGCACTAACACAGAAATAATAGCCTTTATAGATATTATCCATAACCTTAAAAATGAAGGATGGCTAGTCTCAGAAATTTTCCTGGACATGTCAAAAGCCTTTGACACTGTATCCCATCAACTGCTACTCAATAAACTCACAACTTATAATCTCAACTCATCTTCCCTTGCATGGTTCCACAGCAATCTGACAACAAGTTACAAAATGGGATAAAAAACTCTCCGCTTCTACCAATCACCAGTGGAGTACCCCAAGGATCCATACTTGGTCCCATCCTCTTTTCCGTATTTTCCAACAATCTAAATACAGCCACCCAACTTGCTACTATCATCCAGTATGCTGATGATTCCTTTCTTATCTGCTCAGCCTCCTCCCCCCAAGAACTTCAACACAAAACACAATCATCATTCCAAGACATTGAGAATTACCTCTCCAACCATCAACTCATCCTTAACCCAAACAAGACCAAGTTAATGATCTTCACAAGCAAATCATCCATGCACAGCTCACCACCATTCTCTATTCACTCCTCCAATGGCACTATAATAGAACCTACTAATCAAACCAGGCTTATAGGTGTCACAATAGATGACAGATTAAAATTTGATAAACACATCTCCCTAACAATAAAAAAAGTCCACTCCAAAGTTGAAGCCCTCTATAAGGTCAAACCGTACCTTACACAACAAGCCAGACTAGCCAGAGCTAGATCTCACTTGCTATCTACCCTCCTCTACTGCTCACCTATCTTCACCAACCTTTGTAAGACTGACCTTAATAAGCTAAAGACCTGCTATAACAAAATAGCTAAATTTGCCACCAATCAGCCCCTTAAAACACATCAGTGCTCCATTCTTCAACAACTCAACTGTCTGGAACTGCCTAACCTCTTAACATGAAACCAACTTACCTTTGCGTGCAAAGTCATTCACAACCCCAGTAACTGCTCTGCTCTTTCAAGCCTGATCCATCCTAACTTTACCTGTAGGTCCCTTAGATCTTCTGACAGAGTTATGCTAAAAGTTACCCAATCTCACAAGTATTATGGCGAATCCCTCTACTCTTACAAAATAGTTAAGGACTGCAACGTTCTTCCTCAGCATATCCAAAATAACCCAAACATGTCCTCATTTAAAAAAGCCCTAAAAGGTTGTCTCAATAGTAACTGCCTCTGCCTCTACATGGTACTTGGCTAGTTCCTTTCTCCTATTACTTCACTATCTCCCTTCTCATGTACTTCTCTTAAGCACCTTTAAGACGCTAGGGCTTACTGGCTCATGTTCCTTCAAACACACTTGCTTATTCTCTAACATTTTTTGTATGACCGCTTCTGTATGCCTTTGTATTTTTGCCTGCTATACTCTTTATAACTGACATACTGTTATCATTTAACTTTAATTGTATTATTTTGTCCCATTTATGTATATAACTACTAGTTTCTTTTTTTTTCTATTGTCACTGGACTGGAGCATTTCTCCCCGGGTCTCTGCTGAAAATGGGCTACTGGTCCAGTTGGATACTACCCAGATAACAAATAAATAAATAAATGAACATAACTGTATGGCAAGAACAGAAAATTCAACACAGAAGAAAATATGTATTTTATTCAGTCAGCTTAACATTACTTGACATGTTGTTCACCATAGTGTTTATTTTTTATTTATTTATTTATTTTTTTTCAGAACAACTGTTTTTTCCAGATCTTACTTTCCTTAGTTAATAAAATACAGGCTAGTTCTGAACTGTGTCAGTGCCATCTAGAATGAGCTCACTTGCAGAGAACTCTGTAGCACTTTTCAAGTGTTTCAACTGTATTAAGAGAGATCCAAACTAAGATAATAATATCTTCTTGACTTATTGCACATGTACTTGCTTTATACAGTGGTGACTACTGTTTTTGAGCATTTTAAAGCATTTCTTTAATTGTTTTGGTAAAAATAGTAATTTCTATGTTTGTTGACTTTTCTAGTTCTTGAAAACAACACAATCAACTAGTACTCCTGAAAAAAGACAGCAAAACTTGCAGATGTTCTCCTTTTCCAAAACTTTATTCCGTAAGCGCTTTCGTTAAGGACTAGTATCCAGACTTCCTCAGACAAAGTTATACAAGCAGTCAATGACTTATATACTTATACAATTAATAAATAAAACAATAAAGCAATTATATAAAAAAACAATTGAATAATTAAATAAACAACTCAATTCCTTTTCTCCTATGGAAAACTATTTACTTTGTATTTCCATATATAATTCATGATTTTATTACTAAATACCTAGACACTAAATTAGTGACTTGAATTAATATAAAATACAAATGTATTAAGTAGAAAATATATATGTATATATATAAAAACATTTGTGGTATAATTAAATAAATGAAATACCTGGGGCTATGTTTTTTGTGTTACCCCCTCCCCCCCCCCACACACACACACTCACACTCAAACACACAGGCACACATACACACACACATACACACACACACACACACACACACACACACACTCTACCTATCTAGCTGTTTAAGTTTCAAAATGCATTTAATGGAAGCATATTCATTAAGGCCAGGGTGTGTGCAAAAGTTCTAATTTGCCACAACATTTCCTTTTCTTCAAACCTTAATGCCCATGGCCCTCCTCTTTTGTTATATAGTTCCTGGTGCACAATGGCAAACAAAAATTTATGAGTGGGATGTTGCAATGTGTGCCTAGCCAAAGCATTTGTGGTGATACCTTTACTTATATGATATGTATGCTCATATATGCTTTGGTGCACTGTCCTTTCTGTCTTTCTTATATAAAAGGATTGGCATTGTTGGCATATAGCAGCATAACAATGCCCTTTGACTCACAATTAAATTTACCTAATATGTTGTATTCAACATCTCTAATGGTTATTTTAGTGCCCACATGAATATGCTGACACTGATGGCAGTGACCACATTTGTACATACCCATGTTCTTTTTTGTAATTCTACCTGGAAGTTCTAAGATGTCCTTTAAATTTTGGCCACATCAATAAATAATGTGTGGCGATTTTTCAAACTTTTTGTTGATGTGTGTATCTTCTGCCAGCAGTGCCCAATTCTTATAGATAATATTTGAAACAATTTTTGCATCCTTTGAAAAAGTTGTGATAAGTGTGGGACCACCCATGTCTAATATGCCTTTAGTATGGGAATTCGTTTGTGCATAACAATTTCTATCACTATCCGACTCATGAATAAAATCATGGTATCCATTAAACAGGATAGGTCTAAAATGTCCCATGTTTCTTTTGTTAACCACTTCTTGCCTTATTTTATCAAATAGTCTGGGTGGATAACCTCTACTACTGAACATGGATCTAAGTAAACTGCATTCTACTTGGAAATCATCCTCGAAAGGAATCATCCTTGATGCCCTGACTGATTGGCCTTTCATAACCGCCTTCTTTTAATGAAAGGGGTGGCTGCTAGAAAAATGCAAGAAAGTATTGGAATATGTGGGTTTCCTATATATAGTTGTTCTAAATCTGTTATGGGCTCTATCTTTTGATATGGACACATCCAGATAGTTGATAGCTTTTGTTTCAAATTGAAAGGTGAAATTAGAAAAGGTAGTGAAACATTTAATCTCTTCTATAAAAATTGGAACTGTGGTATCATCACCTTTCCAAATGAAAAACATGTCATCCTGGTGTCTAGTATACCAGGCAGCATGTTGTTGGAACAAATCATTTTTAAATAAAAATTAATGTTCCCAATATGTTAAAACACAATTGTTGAAGCTACCACCACAGGGTGCACCCATGGCAATACCTGTAGTTTGTTTATATGCTTGACCATCAAATAACATGAAATTGTTGTGGAGAACTAGTTGTAAGAGTATTTCCAAGACATGTATTTCATCATTATCCATGCCTTTGGCATACAATAGATGCCTAACCCAATCTATGCCTTGATCTTGTGGGATAACAGTGAATAAATATTTTATATCAACTGTTAAAAAATTGTAGTTGGCATTAAATTTTAATTTATTTATGCCTTCTAAAAATCCCCATGAATCTGGACAAATATGTTCTTCCCCTTTTATGATTGGTTTTAGTTCTCCGTCAACATATTTGGCACAAGCATATACAATAGAGCCTTGTCTGTCAACTATAGGTCTAAAAGGTGGATCAGAGACTTTCTTGTGTACTTTAGGAGACCCAAAAATGACCGGTTTCTTTGGTGCTCCCATGGTTAAGTAGTGAAGTTGTTAGAAAAATGTGTATTTGAATACATGAGAAATGCTAGTTTAAAAAGCAAAGTAGTATATAATGCATTTTATTCTATTAATCATATAATAGTAAGGATTAATTTATGTGTAAATGTAAGTAGTTTTGAAACTGCAGTGTGGCTTGAAGCAAAACTGACCTTCGACCCTGGCAGATGCAAGCTTAGCAAGTTTTAATGTTTATGCTTTTCACAAGTGATTATCTGCTGGGTCAGGAAATTAAATGTGTGAAATAATGAAATCTTCTGCTCTTTCCTGTTGGAATGATTTGGCCTTGTATATGTGTTATTGAGATAAGCACGCAGCTGGTAGAAAAGTGTAACAGAGAACAAAGAAGATTATTAAAAGACTGAATCTGCTATTGTATTCGAACTGATATGAAACCTTGAAGAAGTAACTTTACAGAAAGACATTATGCCTGACCAGCTGGATAGCAAGGCTGTATTGTATCTAGAGGAAAAGTTTTTTTAAATATACAGCATCAACAGCTTTATGAATAGAAGACTGTAAGCTAAAGTGATGTAGATGCCCTGTGACATATCACGTCAGTAAAGTGGGCATAGCTTAAATGTTAAACCTATATAAAATTGTGTGCTTCCTGTTTCATGTCAGACAAAATTCTGTACTTGTACGTTTTTTGCCTCCTGGTGTACACTAGTAAACTTTTTAACCTGAACCTCCTGTGTATTGAAATCTTATTTTATTTAACAGTTTGGTCCTTTGGACCGTAATTCCCTTGGTAAGCCACAGATCAGAGTGTATCGGTGGTCAAATACTGCGCAGGAGAAGTTATCGAAATGGTTCTTCTTGAATAAAAAGACCTCCGACTGAATTGTCATGTAAAGAGGCTGGCCACTTTCTGATCTGTGGCCGAAAAGCGGAACTTGGACTTTCTCAATACCGGAGGCTCAGGTAAGAAGAATTTGCCTTTTTTCTGTTTTAGATCAGGGACTAGGTTACAGTATATTGTTGTCAAGATTTGTTTTGCAGATCAGGGACAAAAGGAAGTACTGTATATTTGGTCATAGATCAGGGTAACAGAATAAGGTAGGCAGTTATTCTAGATAAACTGTGAACAGGAACTGAGAACTTGATATCATGTGATAAAAAAGGGTTACGTAACATTTTTTTTGACATGGGTAATCAGTACACTAAAACATCGCGAGATCCGCCCCTAACTGAAGACGCAAAATACATGCAATTACAACGTTCTGATAATGTTAGATATTATACGAAATGGGTTAATAAATATGTATTTGATGGTAAACTAGATAAAACTTCACTAGTTAAACTCCTTAAACAGCTTAAATCTGATGCGGAAGGTCAGGCAAAAAAGCAACGCCAATTAGGCATTCCTCAGGCACACAGGTGGATTGAGGAAGCAAATCGTAGAGAGCAAAAGCTGAAAAATTCAAAAACATTATTCCTAGACAAAGAGGATAATAACTTGGTAATAGCGACAGCTCCCCCTCCTCCTCCCTTGCCCCCTCCCTTACCCTTTTCAGGATATGAAGCGAGTGGACAGGCTGATCTGCCTCTGCATTATCCTGAAGTTTTAGCAAGACCACAACCATTTGTTAGAGATCCTATTGAAACTAGGTCCCGAACACGTAAAACACATAGGGACACAAAATTATATCAAATAGAGAGAAACCTACAGGATGAGAGTGAGGAAGAAATATGCCCACTTATAGAAGTTCCAAATCCTCAGGCAGGACAGAAAGGGCAGGACCCAACACTCTTAGTATATAGACCATGGACACCGGCGGATATCCGGAAGGCTACTGAGGGAATTCCCCATCCGAAAGTTAATTTTACGAAATTTTTAGAAAATTTACAAGGCATGAGATTGAGTTACCACTTGAATGGGGAAAAAGTAGAAAAAGTAGTAAGACAAATTATAGGTCCAGATTGGCACATGATTTGTGGCACCTGGAATCCTCGTAATGCAGAGCTTAAACCCCTCCCACATAGTGACACGGAGTTAGACAACAGAGTAAAAGGTCTAACAGACCGAATCTCTGAGAAATGGAAACCTAGTGCAGATTGGACTTGCATTAATCAATGCATACAACAGGAAAATGAGACAATAGATGGGTACTATGCTAGATTATTAGAATGTTTTAATAATCATAGCAGTATGTCGGTTCCTGAGAACCAAACAAATGATTCCCCGTATAAACAACAATTAAAAAATGCATTTTTGAAAGGTTGCATTGCACCTATTAGTAGCTTCATTACGAAGCATATGATAGACCATCGAACAGGGAGGCTACAAGCCTTACTTGAATACGCTAGACATGCTGAAAGACATTTTAATAGTAAAAAGAAAAAGAAGGCGCAAGTCTTCACTGCTGAAGACGGAGCTGAAGTATTTGTATTGCAGTCAGGTAAAAAGGGCAAGAAGAATGCCCAGGGAAACAAACAGTCTGATAAACGATCAAAAGATTTTGAAGAGAGGAAAAAGAGAGGTGAGTGCTTCAAGTGCAAAAAAAAGGGACATCTAGCAAGGGATTGTAGGCAAAACAAAAAGGTAATTTCAGAAAATAAGGGAGATGAGGACTGACTATATGATAGTGAAGATACATCATGTGAAAGTCAAAAATCATCAAGAAAAGTTACTAAACAAAAAACGAATGTAAATGTAATAAAAGGAGTAGAGGAAGTGCAAGTAGATATGGAGGATGAAGAAAGTGAAATTTTGGACTTAGCATTATTGAGCTTAGAGCTCTACTTAGCAGATACAAAACCTGAAATTACACTTCTGTTGGAGGGAAGGGAAGTCAAATTCCTGTGTGACTCAGGAGCATCACAGACTTTGATACACCCCTCCAAGTTACCAGAACATTCAAAATCACCTGATTATATACTAGTAAAAGCCACAAATGGACAGCTATACAAGAAACCACTGTCCCATGATATAGCAATAACTGACCCTGTTTCAGGTATGACCCAGAGAAGTAAAATTGTTGTTTCTGCAAAGTGTCCAGTAAACCTATTGGGCAGGGACCTTATGCAGATATTTGGCATAGCAGTAGTTCCAACTGTACAAGGTATGGAGGCACAGAGACAAATGAATACCTTTGTAGTGCGATCGGAGGGTAAAACTTTTTACTGGTACAGCCAGGACCTAGTCACGACTGGTCCAGGGGCAGTAACAGAAAAACTAATGAACGTAGCCATCAGTAAAGCCCCCTCCCTCGACACTGATCAACAGCATTTTTTACACTGTACTCTATACTACTGTACTACACCAGGACCTGATAGAGAATATGAGCAAAAACTATTCAGAAATCGTGCAACTAGACTAGTATTGCGTACTTTGTACTGGGATACTGAGGGGAACAGTGTAGTCAGCTGTTCATTACCTCAAGAATTCCTTGCATTATACAGATCAAATCGATTACCACATGTCAGCTTGACAAAGAATAAACATGTAAAATGGGCAGACTTAGGAAAAAAAGTAACAAGATGGGAAAAACAGACTGATTTAAAACTATCAGAACAAGGGATACAAAAACAAAAACTGAATTGGTTGACACAGACACATCCAGCTGTACACTTGCAATCTAGCGAGGTCAGCTGATTAGCGTTCTTATTAGAAGAAAAAGAAAAGGCTTTATGTAAAATTCCAACAACTCTTTGGTCAACAGGCAAGTCAGATGTAGAACTTATTCGAACAGCAGGACCAGTTACAATTACCCCAAAGTCAGCTTTTAGACCACAGAAAAGAAAATACCCTTTGAGAAAGGATGCAGAAATAGGAATTAAGCCTATAATAGCAGCATTACTCAAAGAAGGAGTACTGGTAGAATCTCCTGATTCACCATGTAATACACCCCTATTTCCTGTTAAAAAAGCAAATGGGGAATGGCGGATGGTACAAGATTTACAAGCTGTAAATAATGCAGTAATACCTAGAGCACCTACGGTGCCAGACCCACATACTTTGTTAAACAATTTAAAACCGCAACAGAAGTATTTCTCTGTGGTAGATATTAGCAATGCTTTCTTTTCAATACCTATACATCCTGATAGTCAATATTGGTTTGCATTTACATTTCAGGGTAAAAGGTATACGTATACTCGACTACCACAGGGATATTGTGAGAGCCCAACAATATTTGCACAAAAAATGGCTAGCAACCTGACAGGGTTTACCCCACCAGGAGGTAGTCAAATTCTACTTTACGTAGATGACATCTTGCTAGCAGCCCCCACCCAGTAACAGTGCAGGGAGGATACTGTAGCATTATTGAAATTTTTAGCAACACAAGGACACAAAGTAAACAAAAGTAAGTTACAACTTTGGAGAAAACAAGTTAGATACTTGGAATATGTAATATCCAATAAAGGTAGAATACTAGATGAGGAAAGAAAAACAGCAATTTTGCAAGCACCTAAACCAGCAACCAAGAAGGAAATGATGTCTTTCTTAGGTACAACTAATTTTTGTCGGAGCTGGATACCAAATTATGCTTTGGAATCTGCTCCACTGACTGACTTGATATATAAGACACCAATGGCAGCACAAGATATCTTACAATGGACACCCAAAGCAGAAACGTCTTTCTGCAAGTTAAAGCAGTTGATAGCTTCTTCATTAGTTTTAGGACTTCCGAATTATCATAAACAATTCTTTCAGACCGTAGATTGTAAGCAAGGATATATGACATCAGTACTGACGCAACAACATGGGGATAAGCAATGCCCCATAGCCTATTATTCATCACAGTTAGATCCAGTGGCGCGATCTTTGCCTCACTGTGTACAAGCAGTAGTTGCAGCTGCAATGGCAGTACAGGCTTCGGCCTCAGTGGTATTATTCCACCCTCTCACATTGAGAGTGCCTCATGCAGTTGCAATAATTTTATTGCAAGAAAAAGTGGCATACCTTTCTCCTGCTAGACACATTTCATGTATGACTATACTGCTGAGCCAACCTCATATGACAATTGAACGATGTACGACATTAAATCCATCAACATTACTCCCAACTCCTGCGGATGGCACACCACACAGCAGCCTGCAGGAAATTAAACAGTTAGCTTTACCTAGACAGGATCTCACAGATATGCCCTTGAATAATGCCGAGGTGACATATTACGTGGATGGCTCATGCAGAAGGGGTCCTACAGGGAAGAATCTGGTAGGGTATGCAGTAGTTACAGACACTAAAATTTTAAAAACTCAATCCTTATCACACAACTTATCTGCACAAGCAGCAGAATTAATAGCTTTGATGAGGGCATGTACTTTAGCAAAAAACAAGTGTGAACATATATACTGATAGTCAGTATGTCTTTTCGACAGTACATGTATTTGCACAACAATGGAAAAATAGAGAAATAATAACATCTAGTGGAAAACCTATTAATCATGCGCAATTTATTTTGGAGTTATTAAAATCTATTCAGCTACCTACTGAAGTAGCTGTTTGTAAATGTGTAGCTCATACAAAACAACAGGATAAGATTTCGAAAGGCAATGCATGAGCTAATGCAGCTGCAAAGCAAGCAACCTCAGACTCAAAAACTTTACTTTTAAATGAGAAATTTCAACCCTCAGAGATTTTAGATTTAGACATGTTAAAAACAATGCAGACACTTACTACAAAAGCAGAAAAACAAAAATGGGTAAAACGAGGTGCAATTCTTGACAATGGACTGTACATTTCCAAAGAAAAAAAAATGATATTGCCGTCTAATTTATTTAGATATGCAGCTTTGTTGAGCCATTAGCAGTGCCATGTCTCAACAGGGGGGATGGTACAGTTAGTAAACCAAATATTCCAAACATATGGATACACAAACTACACAAAAAAAATTTGTGCAGCTTGTCATACTTGTAACAAGCACCATGCACAAGGAGCATTTAAAACCAAGCAAGGAAGTTTTCCTATACCACCGTTTCCATTCCATACTATTTGTATGGATTTCATAGAATTAAATAAATGTGAAGGGAAAAAGTTTTGTTTAGTTATTGTAGACATGTTTTCCAAATGGGTAGAAGCTTTTCCAACCAAAAACCCGGATGCAGCAACAGTGGCGAAAGCCCTGAAAAAAGAAGTAATCCCTAGATTTGGCATTCCGGAAAGGATTTATAGTGACAATGGCACACATTTCGTAAACCAGACAATCCACCAACTTGGGAGATTTTTTGGTATCTCCTTAAAAAAACATTGTGCTTACCACCCACAGTCAGCAGGACTGGTGGAAAGGTACAATGGTACCTTCAAAAGTAAGCTTAGGAAGCTAGTAGAGGAGACCCAAAAGAATTGGATATACCGTCTGCCTTTAGCACTGCTGAGTATGAGAACGGTTCCAAATGTAAAGGGTTTGACTCCCTTTGAAATGGTTTTTGGGAGAGCATATTATGTGCCTCAATGGAAAGCTCTCATGCCTGCAGAGCAAGAGGCTGACAGTTCATTAGCTAGTTATATGAGGAAACTGTTAACAAATAAATCTGTTTTGCAGTTTAACTCTTTTTCAGATAAGGAACAGACCAGACCGGTGAAAGCAGTCTTGGCCCCAGGGTCGTGGGTTTGGCTGAAAGTGATGAAAAGGAAAAATTGGGCGAGTCCAAAGTGGGAGGGACCATACCAGGTTCTGTTGGCAATGCCTACTGCAGTTAGAGTGGCCGAGAGGACGTCCTGGGTTCATGTGACACATTGTAAACCAGTAAAGAACTTTCAACTTAATAAAAACTTTGTGACTGATACACAACCAGACCGAGATGGCCAAAAACAAAGCAAATAGAAATTTAAAACAACCCCAGAGATGTTGCATAATAATTTTGTTGAGTGTACATTTATTGACTGTAATTGTGACAATTTTCCTCTTGTTGTGGTTTATCCTACACACAACCACACAAGTGAAAGTGGGAAGGCGTGATAAAACGTCTATAGACTGGCATCCAAATTTTAACACATACCTAGCCATGAAACGTGTATATGCAGAGACTATGAACATTTCAAGTTGCTGGGTTTGTACAGCTATACCAACAGCATATGGAGGACTGATAATGTCCGCTGTCCCTTTGGGGATAAATGAGACTTGGGAGAATTTACTTCTCGATACAGGAACTGTGAGATCACAGGACAAAATAGCTTTATTTTTACCTGTCACACAAAAAGGAGTTGTATGTTTTTATAAAAATGATACCCTCCAGGTGGGCTGGAGCAATTGTAATATAACAATATCTTATCGGTGTTATATTAAGACTAGTAATGGCAATACTTTTTGCAATACTAATTATGACTCATATTTGAACTCATTGAAAACAACCATGAATGACATTCGCAAGAATCCAGTTTTGTTTAAACAACTGTCAGTTATAGATCAGAAAATGTTTCATGCAGGGCTGATGCATATTAGTACTAAAGTAGAAAACTGTTATTTTATTTGTGGGGAAAAAGGCGTATAAATGGTTACCTGAGAATTGGTCCGGCAGTTGTTTTTTGGGTTACTTGGTTCCGGCAATAAGACATACTGCAGAATTACCTTTGGGTAAGATACAAAACGTGAGAGAAGCAGCCTGAAAACCTGAAGGTCCAGTTAAAAAACCTGTGAATCCAGTTGGAAAGATCGAAGCTGGATGAAAAGACCACAATTCAGTAAAAGACAAAAGCAAATTGACTCATATGGACTTGAGTGACAGTGTTATATCTTGGGCAGGAATATTCCCAGCCTATGGAGCAGTCAAATCGATCTGGGAGCTGAGGAAGTTGTCAAAACTTCTCGAAGTACTGAGTAATGCAACTTTTTCCACCCTAGAACTGGTGACTGATAAACTGAATGCAATGAGAACTGTTGTGCTACAAAATCGGATGGCTCTTGACTTCACCCTAGCGGCGAGAGGTGGTAAGTGTGCGCTTATCAAAGAAAAATGCTGTGCTTATATTCCTGACAATCGTCATGAGATCAATAACCACCTAGAGGTAATTCAGCAAGCATCAGCCATGACTGAACCAGGCCCAAACCCACTGACGGACTTTTTCCAAAATCTATTTGGGGGGTGGGGTTCCATCCTAATGAATATTCTGATTGCCATTTGTGTGGGTATACTCCTAATAGGAGCATGTGTTTGCTGTGGAATTCCCTGCATAAAAAGATTAATCAAAGATTTTATTGATGTATCTGTTACTGAAACTTTGTACCAAGATATTGAGATTGAAAGATTGATCTCAGATGACATTTTTTCTGAAGTATAGATTAAATGACTCACCTAGCTAAAAATCCTAAGTGGAAGAAGTTGGGAGATGAAATGACACCATGCATACTGAAAAATGTGCATTTGAATACATGAGAAATGCTAGTTTAAAAAGCAAAGTAGTATATAATGCATTTTATTCTATTAATCATATAATAGTAAGGATTAATTCATGTGTAAATGTAAGTAGTTTTGAAACTGCAGTGTGGCTTGAAGCAAAGCTGACCTTTGACCCTGGCAGATGCAAGCTTAGCAAGTTTTAATGTTTATGCTTTTCACAAGTGATTATCTGCTGGGTCAGGAAATTAAATGTGTGAAATAATGAAATCTTCTGCTCTTTCCTGTTGGAATGATTTGGCCTTGTATATGTGTTATTGAGATAAGCACGCAGCTGGTAGAAAAGTGTAACAGAGAACAAAGAAGATTATTAAAAGACTGAATCTGCTATTGTGTTCGAACTGATATGAAACCTTGAAGAAGTAACTTTACAGAAAGACATTATGCCTGACCAGCTGGATAGCAAGGCCGTATTGTATCTAGAGGAAAAGTTTTTATAAATATACAGCATCAACAGCTTTATGAATAGAAGACTGTAAGCTAAAGTGATGTAGATGCCCTGTGACATATCACGTCAGTAAGGTGGGCATAGCTTAAATGTTAAACCTATATAAAATTGTGTGCTTCCTGTTTCATGTCAGACAAAATTCTGTACTTGTACGTTTTTTGCCTCCTGGTGTACACTAGTAAACTTTTTAACCTGAACCTCCTGTGTATTGAAATCTTATTTTATTTAACAGAAGTGTATCCAAATTGATACTACCTTCCAAAAACAGATCATTAATATGGTTATAAATTTGCTTATATGCAATGTTAATTTCATTAATACTAATCAACTCATAACAGTTATCTTCCAAAACATCATCATCTTTTTTATATAATCATGCTCATGCATAAATATAAGCCCCCCTCCCTTATCAGGTTTCATTACCTGAATTCTGTGTAACTTCAGGGACACCAAAAAGTCCAGCTCATCTGGAGTTATTATTACTAGTAGTTTTCTTAGAAATGTTACTGCATATACCATCTTTCAAATCCATTTCACAAATGCATTTGAATAGTGCTATAGTAGAGTGTAGTGGTGGGTTGAACAAACTCAAAACTTTCAAATCATGTGTTAAGCAAGGTGTGTAGCCCATTAACACTGTTAAATTAAGTTTCCGAGTGAAAATTTTCAAATCCAAAATGGCTTTTGCTAAATCAGCCCTTTTGTCGGGCACAAAAGAAAGCCACCTAGATAAAAAAATCAACAAAACACATACCCAACTGAAAACTGGTATAGTTAAAAACTTTCAAGTCACCTTGGGAGCTCAATGTAATCAAAAGGCTAGCAAGTGAGCCATGGGCTACCTCCTCCGGTGATTCTGCTTCTTCCATTGCTGCCCTTGATGGCTGGAATTCTGTTGTGCCAGAGTAGCTTTCTGGTGAGCACCCTAAAAACCCTGTCCGTTCATATTATTTGATGTGAACCCTGGTGTTTGTCGTAGACCATCGCCATTTTTAATTCTCTCGCTCCGCCTAACCTGTGGAGGTTGGATGTTATTGTCAGAGCCTTCATCCTCGCAAACGTTGTCAAAGGGGCGTGAAACATGGTTAACCTCATCAGTGCCATTGAAATTAGATACTTGTGGAGGTAAAGGATAAGCATTGCCTTTTTCGTAGGCATAGATATCCCTATTCAGTTTTTTTAGTTTTCACCTCAATGCTTCTCTTAATAACCACATCAATAGATGAAAAAATTTGACCATAATCAAATTTATACCTAGGGAATTCTGTATCTGATGCAATCTTTTTCTCCAGGATTTCTAGTTCACCTTTAAGAGTAGCTACTTGTATGTCATAATGTTTTATGAGGATACCTAGGAATTCCATGCCTTGTCTGTCGAATAAGCTAATAAGCTCTAGATGGAAACTAGATTTTGGAATAAGTCCGACAGGATACCTCCACTGATGGAGACCCTTAGGTACTACCCTTTTATTGATGCATTGTTGCAGATAACTAATTTCCAACTGTAGTTTCCGGTATTTTAATAGCTACTTGTCAAAGTCATTCAAGTTCTCTATTATGTTAGAATTGTTGTTGACTGGAGAGCTTGGAGAGTGTAAATTATCTTGGTCACCACCAAAAAAAGGTTGGGGTTTTTAGATATTCGCCAAAGACAGATAACATGTTTAATGTATTTTGCAGTTGTCCTCCTTGACTGTCATTTTGATTCAAGCCATGATCAGATGTTATAGTGCCACTTCTAGTTGCATTGTTCATATTTTCATGACTGTTTGATACTTGAAAATGGGACAAACCTTGTCCATTGGGAATCGAGCTGTTTACAGAATTGGTAGGCAGACAGAAGCCACTATTTCTCTCATTGTCAAGTTTTTTAGACAGAGTATCCACTCTGCCTAGCGGTTGTTACACCAAAAGGGTCAAATTGCCCACAGCATTCGCTTCGTTGTTGGTGCTCACAGGTGGATTGAGTTCATCTTGTGAAAATAAGGATTGTGAGGAGATACCTGCACCATTTGCCATATAACTTCAGAAACTTGAAAACAACACAACCAACTATTACTCGTGAACACAAAAAGACAGCAAAACTAGTAGATGTTCTCCTTTTCCAGAAGGATGCAAAAATAGTTTCAGATATTATCTATAAGAATTAGGCACTGCTGGCAGAAGATACACACATCAACAAAAAGTTTGAAAAATTGCCACTCATTATTTATTGGCGTGGTCAAAATTTAAAGGACATCTTAGAACTTCCAAGTAGAATTACAAAAAAGAACATGGGTATGTACAAATGTGGTCACTGCCATCAGTGTCAGCATATTCATGTGGGCACTAAAATAACCATTAGAGATGTTGAATACAACATATTAGGTAAATTTAATTGTGAGTCAAAGGGCATTGTTTATGTTGCTATATGCCAACAATGCCAATCCTTTTATATAGGAAAGACAGAAAGGACAGTGCGCCAATGCATATATGAGCATACATATCATATAAGTAAAAGTATCACCACAAATGCCTTGGCTAGGAACACATTGCAACATCCCACTCACAAATTTTTGTTTGCCATTGTGCACCAGGATCTATATAACAAAAGAGGAGGGCCATGGGCATTAAGGTTAGAAGAAAAGGAATTGTTGTGGCAAATTAGAACTTTTGCACACACACACACCCTGGCCTTAATGAATATGCTTCCATTAAATGTATTTTGAAACTTAAACAGCTAGATAGGTAGAGTGTGTGTGTGTGTGTGTGGGGGGGGGGGGGTTAACACAAAAAACATAGCCACAGGTATTTCATTTATTTAATTATACCACAAATGTTTTTATATATATATATTTTTTCTACTTAATACATTTGTATTTTATATGAATTCAAGTCACTAATTTAGTGTCTAGGTATTTAGTAATAAAATCATGAATTATATATGGAAATACAAAGTAAATAGTTTTCCATAGGAGGAAAGGAATTGAGTTGTTTATTTAATTATTCAATTGTTTTTTTATATAATTGCTTTATTGTTTTATTTATTAATTGTATAAGTATATAAGTCATTGACAGCTTGTGTAACTTTGTCTGAGGAAGTTTGGATATTAGTCCTTACGAAATAATGTTTTGGAAAAGGAGAACATCTGCAAGTTTTGCTGTCTTTTTGACTTTTCTAGTTCTGTTTGCCTCCATATGTCCTTGCAGAAGGCCACATTAGCCATGGACTTAAGCTGTTTGGTAGCTTTCTGCACTTGAGAGCTGCTTTTGCTGTGTTTTTATGTCAAGAAATTTGAGGATCATCCATCTTGTAACAGAAAGTGTTTAACTGGATTTGGGAATCACTGTAGGGTGCTCAAAGTGTGGTTAGTAGCAAACGCCTAGTCAGTAAAATTTCCCTATAAAGTTAGGATTAGGTCCTAAACCTGTTAAACAGTGAGGCATTATTCAGAATTAGGCTTAGAGCAGTTACTATGCACATGGTATAGCATTACCATATCCTAGTACTATATAACATCTTGCCCTTGACCCCAAAAAAGTTTCCTTATCGACTAGCACTACCATATCCTAGTACTATATAATATTTGGCCCTTAACCCCTAAAACTACTATAGGAGAACCCTGTTAAAACCCAATCCTTAATCCTAAGCAACATTCCCTATTACAGGAATGGACAACGTAGATATACAATTTCCAAATGTCTCTGTAGCCAGAGTGGTAGATTTGGGCATCCTAAAGCAATCTAACAATTGTCTCATGTTCTCAGACAACTAGTTTCTCGTTAATGAAAATAACATGACATGCAGCAAATGTTAAATATATATCTTACTTGGAGGCAAAAAATCTCACATACAAATGAGATTGTCAGGAATACCCGCAGTTTATCACACACACACACACACACACACACACACACACACACACACACACACACACACACACACACACACACACACACACACACACACACTGTCTTATGTTGAGGTGCTTAAAAGAAATCTTTCCAAATCTCAAAGACCTCCAAAGCCATCTAACTGCAATACTGCTCTTCGGCAATCACTAAAGTACACATCAAAAGCAACACTAAACTTCTCACACAAGCCTACAACCACTGGTGCTCCAAGAGCAAAGTCCATAAGCCAAATCTATACTTAAGCTAATACTTTTGTCATTGGTGCTGTATTCCTGGACACATAGATGCCCCATTCACCAGGTTAAACAAGGAGAAGATAATTGTTAATAGCCTGTTTGCAGCCAGAATCCACAGCATCACACATGCACTCATAGGTTCATAGGTAGGTACTAGGCTATCTGCCCGAGGGCATTTATAAGCCTAGCCAGAGTGTGTCAGCTTTTGCCACCCCATTGATTAATTAACTGAGCCTCTGTCAAGAAAAGCCAGTGAAGTGATCCCAGGGGTGTATTTTCTGTTACCCATCCACTCGTCAAGGTTTCTCTTGAAGAGTGTTAGTGAGGGGCTCTGCCTAATGTAGTTAGGAATTTTGTTCCAAAGCATGGGGAGTCTCTGTGACAGGAGTCTATCCCTCCAGCATGTTCCATTTTTTGTTGTGGAGAGGTTTAGCTCACTAGAGTGAGTGGCTCGCAGTGACTTGGATTTCTTTAGGTGGAGCATGCCCATCAATTCTGAGTTGGACATGGCTTTGTAAGTGAGGCAGAAATCATCTCTGAGTAAGCGATATGCCACTGAGTACAGTTGGAGTTTTTCCAGCTGTACTCAATGACTGCACCACAAGTAGCAATATGATTCTATCGTAGTCCGTTTGGGTGTATATGACATGGGACATACCTCACAAGACTATATGAAGAGAGACATAATGGAACTCTAAGAATATTTGTCACACATAGGTCTTGCAATGAACAGCTTTCTACCTTCACCAAGGATAATGCCACATTATGAACATAAAATGATTGATTTTAATAATGACTTACTTTCTGGTGTCACCCCAGGGGGCTCCAACCTCTGTCAGCATAGGAGGACATGGTCTACAGACAGGGCTGCTTTGCCAAGGATGTGCTGCACCTGTCCCACTCTCTGCAAGTTTTCAGATATTATTAAAACTTTATTCACCCCATTAGATTCTTTTTTAGACAATGCCCAAAGACAAAACTATCAACATGATAAAAAAGTCTCCAAGCAGCCTTAAGGTATTACTGCTCAATTCTAGGAACCTAAACAAAAAACTCCACACTCTGCAGAATATGGACATTTGTGCTGTGACTGAGGCTTGGTTTAAAGCCACTGAAACTACTCCAGCAGTGCAAGGATACATAGCCTTCCAGACATGTAGACCAAAAACTGCACAGACTGGGGCCAAAGGTGGAGGTGTCTTGATCTACTTTACATACATAACTCTAGGTTGGTGAAATAGCTCGTCCGCATGCAAGTCATCATAGATAAAGTCCTTCACCATATCATGGCTAGCTATAGGTCATGATCTATTGCCCTGCGGTGTCATAGCTCTTACCTAAACCTACTAGAGGCACTCACCATCTGAACACACTATTCATCATTGACTTTAACTACCCCTCTATAGACTGTGAAACTTACACTTTCTCAAACTCACAGGCCCAATGTTTCCGGGACTGTATTAACACAAACACTCTGGAAAAGATAGCGCATGCTCCAACCAGAGGATCAAACATACTGGATCTGGAACTCACGAACATGGGAGAGGATTGCACACCAATGACCCCACCACCCCCATCCCCACCAGTCACATCTGCACTTGTGAGGTCAGATCACAAAGTTTTCTCATATGAAGTTAACATTAACTCAGAAAATCCAGCTAAACCAGTCAACAGCTAGGAACTATTCTAAGGTAAAAACATCCTTTAAAATGTCAGTTTGCCAAAATGCAAGGCTTCTTCTAACCTGAGATGGCAACTAAATGTGACAAAATATTCAAAGAGTCCCTATACAAGCATGTGAATGGCTGCATAGAGGCTGAGTTACCTACCAGAGGTAAACCCAAAACAAACACTAAAACAACCCACACTGGTGGAATCCTCATCTAAACAGAGTATATAATAACAGAAGAAAGTCCATGGCTAAAATCAGGAAGAGCAACTCCATTAAATACAAGTACTCTGCTATATCACTAAACAGGAAACTAAGAGGTCTAATAAGGTCCAGCAAGACCAACTATAAGATCAGGATAGCCTCACTGGCTAATAACAACCACAAGACCTTCTTCAGCTATGTCTGGGACCTTAAAGGTAAGACTCAGCAGTGTGCTGAATTGGTGTTGAAAGGTACCACCTTCACCAGTCATGGTGATACAGCAAATTTACTGGCTGAAAAGTTCAACTCAAACTTCACCTTCTGCTCCTCTCTGCTCCTAAAGGTAAAATCTCCTCCAACATACTATCCCAACTATTAGCAGAGACCAGGTGCTGGCAGCACTCACTAAAGCCTGCCTCCAGGAGACCCAAAAATACCCCAAGTTGCCTCCTGAACAGTCCAAAATGTGTGTTACCAGGATCGCTTGAAGGACTCTTCAAGTACAGACTTGAAACAAGCAATGTTCCAAATGAATGGAGGACTACAACAGTCATTCACCTCCACAAGGGTGGACCATCAACAGACCCAGGGAATGACCAGACCCGTCAGTCCTACAAGCCTAATATTAAAGACATGGAGCGAATTATTATGGAAATAATAAACAAGGACATTGGCAACCAGCATACACTGGATCCATCCCAATTTGGCTTTGTTAAGGGAAGGTCATTTCTATTCAACTTAGCAGATTTCTTTGACAGGGTCACCAAAGCAATAGTTGAGAGTATAACACTACACACAGCATATCTTGACCTACCCAAGTCATTCAATGCAATATCCCACTCAGGCATTGTTGGCAAGTTCTCTTGAGCTAGGCATAAATCCCTGTGTAACTCTCCGGATTGCCATCTGGCTCACAGACAGGACCCAAGAAGTCATGACTGGTGAGACGACCTCAAGCAAGAGACTGTTCACCAGCCGAGTACTCCAGAGTTCTGTTTGGCATCTAGTTCTTGTAAGTCAAGGCTAATGTTTAAGGCCTCTGCCTCATCAAATTTAAAGAGGACTGCAAATCGGGAGCTATTATAGATTCTCTTTAAGATACCAACATCTTGCAAGAAAGTTTAATACAGACGAATGTGGTTGTTTCACTTGGCCTTTTACATGGGATTCACTCCCTTGCTTATATTATATGCCCTTTAATCTTCTGCTTCTGCTATGGCCTCTGCTAGCCTATGACCTCTTCTGATATGTTTTTTCTTTCCTATTAATGCTCAAAACTGACTGTACTCCATTATGATATATATATTGTACATTATTAGCATGCTATTTGTCTGCTTTCTCTGACATTTTCTTGAACTTTGCACTATATATGCTTAGTCTTGATACAACTTGCTCATTGTAATAATCTTATCATGTTACTACTTTTGCTTCTTGTAATATTGGAACTTTTCTCCTTAGATCTGTGCTGAAAAGGGGCTGTTGACAAGTCGGACTAACCCAGTTAACACATGTCAAATAAATAAATAAATAAAATGACTGGTGCCAAAGACATGGACTAAAACTCAATTTATTTATTTATTTATTTATTTATTGCCGTTGGTTTACCAGGATAGTCCATTGGGCCATAAAGAACCCGTTTTCAACAGAGTCCTCGGGAGAAAAGCTCCATAACAGAAGGTATTTTCAACATTTAACAGTAACAATATTAGTACAGATAGTTATTAATATTGTGTAAACAGAAAAAATGTAGAACTCATCAAATTAGAATAGCAGTCATAACAGTTAATACAATAAGAAGAAACGTACTAGTAATAAAATAAATGTAACATAATACTGATTAGAGAACAAATATCATAGCTATAGAAGTAGAATATGGTATTGAGGGAGAATTAAGTAGAGTTAGTTATGTGGGGTGGGAGCAAGAGCATTCCCACTGAGATGCTAGATGAAGGTGAAGAGACTTTTTGAAGGCAGAGTGGTTAGAGGTGGTGCGGATGAGTGGAGGTAGGGAGTTCCAGAGGCGAGGCTGAAGGAAAGAAGGTTTTTGCCTGGGGGATGAGTCGGTCTGTGTACTTCGAGTAGATTTTGATTATTTGACCTTAGAACTCTGTTAGGTAGGTGCATTTTAAAGGCAGAAGAAAGAGAGGGACAGAGGGAAGGGTTGAGAATAAGCTTATGGGCTAGAATTAGTTGAGTATAAGTTAGTTGATTGGGAAGTTCTAGCCATTTTAGCTTATGGAGGGAGAAGCAGTGGTGGGTGGAGGACTTTTGGCTGATGGCAAATTTTGCAATTTTGTTGTAGCAGGAGGTAAGTTGTTTTTTTAACAAGGACTGAAGATTAGTTAGTAGTGGGGCACCATATAGAAGGGATGGGATTAGGAAGGAGGTAGAAAGAGTGATTTTAGTGGCAGATGTGAGGTAGGTGTTCTGTCTATAAAGCATGCCAAGTTTCTGGTGTGTTTTTTTGATGTTAATTTGCAGGTGGGAGTTAAATTTCAGTAGGTTATCGATTTGGACCCCAAGAAGTTTGGTTTCTGACACTATTTCAAGAGGTGAGTTGTGTTGAGTAGTAATTGAGAAGGTACCCATGTCGGGAGGGATGACTTTAGAAGGAGTAAATAACATTAGTTTGGTCTTGGTAGCATTGAGAGCTAGATGATTACATAGCATCCATTGCTCTGTGGAAGAGAAGGCATCTTGAGTAAGTTTTTGTAGGGTAGTGATAGAAGAAGCAGAACAGATGATAGTTGAGTCATCTGCATATTGGATGATGCTCAATGCCAACAATGCATTATAATGTCCTTTAAGAAGCTGTCAACCCAAGTTAAGTACTCATAGGTTCATACATTCCTAGATGTATGCAAAGCTAACAACCACCAGGGTCCTTATAAGCCTAGCCGTAGAACAGAAATGTGACACAAATTTATTTATATAGGGTGAGATTTACTGAGTGCCTCTGTCCATCAGAGACATAGGTGCTAAACCAGAGGTGAATCTCCAGTTACCCATCCAATGGTCTAAATTGAGCTTAAATAGGGATAGGAAGGAACTCTTCCTCACATGGATCAAGAGCCTGTTCCAGAATATGGGAATTCTCTGAGAAACATATCTGTCACTTCAACATGTACAATTAATGCTGCACACAAAATTTGTGTCTTTTAATCTAGTAATTCTGATGCTGTTTATTTTGTGGATGTCTGGTGGACCCCGGCCATAAACAAACTTTACAATAAAAGGAGGAGACTTATACAAAAAAGGCCAAATCTCAAGTAGAACAATCATCCCTGATCAGCATTAGTAAGAAATTGAGGGCCCTCATCAAGTCAACTAAAGCTAATTTTGAAAAGAAAGTTGCCAAGGATGCCAAGGATAACCATAAGGCCTTCTATGGCTATGTCAAAAACTTAAATGGCAATGCTCAGGTCTGTTCTGAGCTAGTACAAAATGGAACAAAATACACTGACCCTTCTGACATTGCCAACATCTTGGCTGACAGGTTCAGTGCAAATCCACCCACCACCACCACCACCTACAGGGCCTATTACCATTCCAGGGGATTGTGTAAGTCCAGTTATTACTGATACATTGGTTAACAAGGCTCTATCTAAAGCTAAAAACACTGCCTCCATGGGACCAGATGGTGTCCCAGGCTGTGTCATACACGAGCTCCAAAAGGAATTAACCCCGCATCTTAATACCCTGTTCAGTCTCAGCCTCTCCACAGGATATGTGCCCATGGAATGGCGCATGGCAACAGTGGTCCCACTACACAAGAGTGGGGCCACAACTGACCCTGGGACTTACTGACCAATAAGCCTGACCAGTCTGATCTGTAAGGCTATGGAGCGAATCATTATGGAACTCATAAATGGAGAGATTGGGAACCTCCAGTCACTGGACCCCACACAGTTCGGCTTCGTCAGGGGCAGATCATGCCTCCTGAACCTGGTGGATTTCTTTGAGACAGTTACTCAGGCTATAGATAAGGGAAAGGAGGTACACACGACTTACCTTGACCTTGCTAAAGCATTTGACACCATTCCCCATTCAGGTATTATTGATAAGCTCACCAGCCTGGGCATAAACCCTTACGTCACAAGATGGATCGCAAACTGGCTCTCAGACAGATCCCATAAAGTAAGAGTAGCGGGATCTATGTCCTAATCCAGACCAGTAATGAGTGGTATGCCTCAGGGCTCTGTCCTGGGGCCCCTCCTGTTTGGCATATACTTCTCAGAAGTACAGGCAAGCACGGAAGGGCTGTGGCTGACTAAGTTTGCGGACGACTGCAAACTGGGTGCTATAATAGAGTCTCCGGCCGACATGGAGATCCACCAGAAGGGCCTAAATGAGACTGATGCATGGTGTCAAAGCCATGGTCTCAAGCTAAATGCACAAAAATGCATAGTAATCCCCTTTGGAAAAAACAGAGTACCTGCAAACTACAACATAGGAGGTAATCCCCTGAAATCTGAAGAAGAAATAAGGGATCTAGGGACCCAAGTAGATAGTCAGCTTTCCTTTGATAACCATGTTGCCAAAGTGGTTAGAAAATCCTTCTATGTGACCCATCTGATCACAAAAGAGTTCGCATCAAGATCTAAGGATGTAATGGTGCCCCTCTACACTTCCCTCATCAGACCCATTATTGAGTACAATGCACCAATTGGAATGTACCTGGCTAGACATCTCCAGCAGCTGGAGAGACCACAGAGGTACCTAACTAAGAGGATTACTGGCCTCAAACAGTTGCCCTATGCAGCACGATTGAAAAAGCTAAAACGGTTCTCTGTTGCATACTGCCTTCTTAGAGGCGATCGCTATCTAACGTACAGAGCCATGTCCAACCCAGAATTGTTGAACATGCTCCATCTTAGCAAAACCAAATCTACTCGAGCTACATGCTCTAGGGATATAAACCTCAACACAACAATGAATAGAACATGCTGGAGGGATAGATTCCTTGAGAGACTTCCCTTACTATGGAACAGGGTCCCGATCTACATAATACAGAGCCCCTCACTATCACTCTTCAAGAGGAACCTTGATGAGTGGATGGGTAACAGAAAGTTCACACCAGGGATCACACCAACAGCACTACTAGATAGGGGTCAAGGGTACTAGCTGCTAGTACAAGGGTATAGGGAACTACTAAAGGGGAGGTGAATACCACACAACGTGGCTGGGCTAATAAATGCCTTTGGGCAGATAGCCCAGTACCAACCTATGAACCTATGTAAGGAAGGTTTGTCAAAACAGGGTCCAGAGATACCTTGTTTGCCATGCAAAGATCATGTCTCAGAAGTCTGTATGATACTGAGTAAAAAGGTTGAGGTAATCAGAGTAGAAGATTGTATTTACTCCTGTATTGTTTTTGTAAGGAACCTTTGTGGATGCTCCAGTTGCTGTATGGGTCTGGTTAGGTACATAACAAAGGGGTATTATACTTTAAGATGGATCTGATGAGGTTTATACCTCTCAGCTGTACAGATATTTGCAGAATGTCCAGATTTTTGCCTCATATTTTTAGTCCATTTTTCATAAAATTCTAGTTTTCTGGAAAATTAGTGGCAAATCATTAAAGATTAAAGTTAGAAAACAATAACAGACATTTGAGTTTCAGACTTGATACACTTCAGAAAATCCATGCTAATGCAAAATCTGTTATGCAATCAACTTTCTTAGTGTGTATCAGTAATATTCAAAAATCGTCCCTATTTTTCAGCCTTTATCCCACTTTTATTTATTGTATTGTCCAGATTTCTTGCTCTAAAAGGTTAAGAGGTATAATGATGTCTGAGTACAGTGGGATGATGACCTTTCTGTACCTAGATACCATGTGCTTGCTTATACGTTGAGCAATACAGAAGGATATTCTTACTACCTTGGACACATGCTGCTCAAAGGATAGGCCAATATCTACATTAATACCCAGATCCCTCACTATTGAATCAACATTTAGGGGTGTTTTATTGAGGATGGAGTTATCCAGGGTGGCAGACTTCCAAAAAGGTACTATAATGCATTTCTTGGTATTGAGTTTTAAGCCACGGCTTTGGCACCAAGTGTTTATATGTGTGACCTTCCTGAAGGGTATTGTCATCTTGGGAGGTTTCAATGAAAGCTCCCAGTTTACAATCATCTGCAAACCTGGTTAGGCAGAGGGCTTTGACTTTGGCTTTGGTATATGGGAAGTAGATGCCAAAGATGAGTGGGCTTAGCGCAGATGCTTCACTGGTGACTGGCCTGTTTGTGAAGCTAGCTTTACCAGTTCTAACCTCCCGGGCCCTATCATTGATCCAGCTAGCGATTAAGTGTGTTATAAAAGGGTTTATACCTAATTGAGTAAGTTTGTTGACAATGCTCGAGTAGGGTATTGTATCAAATGCTTTAGCCAGATTTAGTAGGCAGTATCTAACATTTTCCCTTCACCCATTGCTTTAGTGACCTTTTCAAACAAGTCCACCAAACTCAGTAAGCATGACTTTCCCTTGACCAAGACAAACTGGGAGGAATGCAATGTCTGGAGGTCTCCTATGTCCTTGATGATAATTTCAATGATAATTCTTTCCATGGCTTTGCAAATAAGATTAGACAGACTAATGGGCCTATAGTTTACAGGATCTACTGAAGGTCCTCCCTTATGAAGCAGGGTGACCATTGTAGTCCTCCATTCATGGAGCATAAAGCCTGTTTTAAGATTATAGTTAAATAATGACTCCAAGGGTCCTGATAAGTCATATTTTACACTGCTCAGGAGGCATCCTGGGATGTTATCAGGACCCATTAAGGCCATGTTTCTGGCTTTAATGAGTGCAGCCAGTACATGGTCCCTAGTTATACTTGGAGGGCTTATGTATGAAGGTATTTTTGAAGGATGGATGTGGGTTATGGAGGAGTAAAGCTAGATCTGAATTTGTCTGCTAACATGTTCATCATATCGCTAAGTGCAGTGAATATGGCACCATTAACCTCCAGTTCAGCGCATTGCTGTGTGCCTCTTTTGAGGCTTCTGATATAGTAGTAGGAGACCTTATGTGTACCTTTCAATTTGAAGGTTATTATAACCTCAAAGCTGGCTTTTCTTGACCTAATTAGCCCTGTTAGTTGCCTATTTGGTTTGATGAGAAAGTTTTTATCTTTATGTAATTACCCTTCCTAATGTTTACAATATATTTTTTCCTTTTGTTGTATATCCAGTTTAATTTGGGATGCCACCAGGGCAGTTTATTTCTGGGGTTACTCCTGGGCTTATTTTGGGAAGGTACAGCAGCTGCTATGCAGCCACTGACATGGTTGTACAGAGTTGCTGAGAGCAATTCTGCATAGGCTGATGTATTCTTAGGGTTTGTAGGGGCACTGAATTTTGACAAACCATCACTTAATAAAAGGTAATTTGCC
Source organism: Protopterus annectens (assembly GCF_019279795.1). Taxonomy (NCBI): domain Eukaryota; kingdom Metazoa; phylum Chordata; order Ceratodontiformes; family Protopteridae; genus Protopterus; species Protopterus annectens. The sequence continues at coordinate 1,842,432,331 of NC_056739.1, forward strand.
TTGGAATAGTTCATAACTGTTACTGGTTATAATGGAATTACAAAGTTGACTTTGATCTCAAAGGAGACAGCTTTATGGTTAAACCTTACCAGGGAGGACAAAACATTGTTGTGGTGGTAGCATTCTCCCATATTTGTGAGCATGAGGTCCATTATGATGGAGCCTTTAGTGGGCAAATTCACTATTTGGTCAAAGTTGTTTGAATTATGAACTCCAGGAATCTCTGTGTCTGTAGATTTGAGGCTGTGTAGGATTCCCACTCTATAGAGGGGTAATTAAAGTCTCCCATGAAAAGGGTGTTAGGTTAGATGGTAAGTGTCTCCAGTAGGTCCAAGTATGCATTATGAGCTTTTTAGGACATGGAAAATGACCTACTGCTTGTTATTGATGTATATTGAGATACCTCCAGTTTTAACCCTTGCATGTGCAGCTACTTGTCTAAAAGCATGGAAAGCACTGAATCCTTGCACACCTAGGGTGCTCTCCGCCACTTGAAACCACATCTCAGTAACTGCACAAATGTCTATATTCTTGATTGTGAGAAGGGCTTAGAGGGACTGTAGTTTTTTTATTCGACTCATGTCATTGGGTAGTAACACTTTGAGGTTCAGTTGAGTTAATTTTGCTGTGTTGGTAGGGATTTCAATGTTGCAATATCTAAAAAAGGCACTATGGGTTTGATAAAGTTTTGGCCAGTCAATCCATCAATAAAACATCCCTAAGAGTTGACAGAGTAGTAAGAGATCTGGAAACATATGTAGACTGCAATCTGGCCTATGACCAGCATGTAGATAAGATAGTAAGAAAATCATACTATGTCGCCCAACTTATAGATAAGGGTATGGCATCCAAGCACAAGGAAATTATAGTACCACTCTACTCGACCCTTATCAGACCTATCATTGAATATAAGGCCCCGTTTGGCATGCATCTAACCAGACACTTGCAACAGTTGGAATGTCGACAAAGGTTTCCCAACAGGAGAATTCTGGGAATGGATACCCTGTCCTACACTGATCACCTAAAGGCTCTGTCTCTGTATTCAATCTCTTACAGGCTGCTGAGATGTAATCTTTGCCTGGCTTACAAAACTTCCTTAGACTCAGCTCTGATGGATCTGTTGCACATGCACAAAACAAACAGCACTAGAAACATCACATCCCAAGGATCTGAACTTCACTTGTAACATAAACAGAACATGCTGGAGAGACAGAAATGTGTCTCAAAGGATCACCACACTATGGAATAGGCTCCCTTTCCATGTAAAACAGAGTTCATCCCTGACTCTATTCAAATGAAAACTTGACAATTGGATGGGAAATCATAAATTTACCCCAGTTTTGACCCCATGTCATTTATGGACAGAGGCTGTTAATAAGAAAAATATTATCCTAACAACCCACCCTCTACAAATCCTTAGTTACCTTCCAAATGGTTTGGGGTGAGCAGCTACACTTGTAAGGTTCTTAATGATCTTTACCCTAGTAACAGCCTATGGACCTACAAAAATATGTATTTTGCTAATTGCTTTCTAGCATCAGATTCTCAGCACCATTTTATCCTGGTATGTGTGTGTGTGTGTGTGTGTGTGTGTGTGTGTGTGTGTGTGTGTGTGTGTGTGTGTGTGTGTGTGTGTGTGAGTGTGTGTAGGCCTGCAAGCAAGCATGGCATGCACACAAGGGAAACATTTGCATATCTGTTATGATGTGAATAAACATTTATATTTCCTCATTGTCAAATTTTTCAATGCTGCTTTCTGCCTTGACTCTAACCAAGGCTGACTTCTCCAATTGCATCACTTTATCCCATCTTCACTTCTTTTGTTACCATTCTTTAGTGTTTTACCTATTTTTTAAGTACACAATTTGCAGCCAATGATTCAGCTTTCATGACCAGTTATTTTTCCCCTTTTCATTCATCCTGGCTTGTTTCAGTATATATATATATTCTATTGAGATTGCACAGCACAGTTTTGCTCGATAAAATATCAGACTAGTTCAGAATGTCCTATTATTTTCTTTCAATGATTGTTTAAGGAAAAGCTCAAGTCATTTATGGCAACATGTCTGATATCCTGAATGCTATTTCCTTTCATATTTTACAAGAAAGCACAGTTCAGCTGCTTATTCTTGCTTTTACGTATAGCAGTTCTTTTAAGCTACTGTGCATCATAGACACAAAGCTGGGTAAATGTGTAGTTTCTGCAAGTAAGATGCCAGTCATTCCAGGTAAGTTTCTGAAAAGATGGTGATGCATTTCTTACCGTAGTTATTCACAAAGTATACACTGGCATTCTTCATGTATTAGAATGCAGTTTCATAGAATATATGCCATATTGAGATAATTCAGAAGTTTAAAATGAATGAAATGTTTTCTTGAACTCATTTGAGCAAAATGCATAAAAAATACAGAAGCACAGTTCTAAGTGGATATCAGCAAATCCTTAAATTTTCCTCAGTATTCACTCTCCTACAGGTTGCTGGCATGGACCCTTTGCCTGATTTTCAGGACATACATAGCCTGAGCCCTGACAGATCTTTTGCACACGTACAAAACAAACAGCACCAGAATCACTAGATCCATGCATCTGAACTTCACATGTAACATAAACAGAACATGCTGGAGAGACAGAAATGTGTCCCAAAGGATGGCATAGGCTCCCCACCCATGTTAAACATCCCTACCCTATTCAAATAAAACCTTGGCAATTGCATGAGAAATTATAAATTTATTAATGCATTAGCATGTTGAAGAAAGCAATTAAAAAGTCTAGAATGTAAATTAAGCCACACATTGTGAAATGACATTTTAACAATGTTCAGTACACTGCTATAACATTTCAAAGTATCTTGAAAAATAGGATGGTTCCACAAAACGTTTGCTGAGACAGGCTAAAACTGTCATTCTTTTCAGAATAATGGTACATATTTTTGTTATTTGTCTGTCTGTCAATCTCTGCATCTTCCTATCAATTAATCAATCTGCTCTCAACCTATTTACCACTCCATTATTTTTCTTATCTTTCTCTCTTTTTCTCTCCATCAAATCTGCTTTTATATACTCTAACAGTGACTCTTTAGATTTCCACATCTCCATAAAGTGTTCATATGAGTTTTTATAGCAGTTTTGACCCGGACTTTGGAAAGTGCATTAAGAGGCAAATTCATGAAATGATACAATGTTTGATTCCCCCTCACAATGCAAACACTTCGTTTTGCACAACAGAGTTTAAATTCAGTCTTTGACAAGATATACTTACATGATTATTTGTCTCATTTGCTTATTTAACTGGACGAGAACTGTGAAAGCAATCTGTTACTGTAGATGTTTCTGAGCCATGATCTAGACTATTGTGAATGTGGGTAATTTAGAGCAATTATTCAATAAAACAGTGTTGTTTGTGACTGTGGAAGTAAAGTGAATCAAGTGAAAATACAGAGATTTGAAAGCAATGCACAAACTTTGTATAGACATTGACATGGGACATCTGGAATGAATCATAAAACGAGGCTTTGAAGTTGAAATGCTAGTCAAAGCGTTATTATCAGCAGAGAATCAGAAAGCTTGCTGAAGTATTAAATCCTATTACTGTAGTGGGTTTGTTCTGAGTAACAGCACTTTTGACCAAGTTAGATGTTCATTTTTTGCATTAGAGGTCTGGTATCACAGTATAATATGGAATAAACAACCTACTCTCCCATCTTGTGGGATTTCTTTATTTATTTAGCAGTTTGATAACTGGGTGGGTGAGCTGGTCTAGTGACTTCTTTCAATCACAACCTGGGTACAACAGTATATAAAAATGAGTGACATATCATACATAACATACAGTCCATGAAGTTACATGAAGTAAAATACAGGGAAAGAGCATCAATTCAAAGAATAATTAGTATTATACCATAAAGATGCTTCTATAAACAAGAATAGTTTGAATACCATAGCCAATGGTATTTCTATTTACAAGGTTTTTAGAACAGTATATAATACAATAGTGAGTTAAAGCTGCAGGCATTAACCAGTGTCCTGAAAACACGTGTGCTTAGATTCATTCTGCAAGTATTTCTTTGTTTAAATGTTTTGAAAGTTTCATTTTTTTTGAGTGGGATATTCTGTAGAAGCATTTCACACAGTTGCAATGATGAAACCTATGCTGCTGTTGTCCCCTCAGTTCATTGATACTGGCCACTGGTAGGAACTTAGCTAGTGCAAAAGGGACTATATATGCTTTAACAGCTTTTTGGGGATTTACTGCATTCATCTGGCTTTCTAGGAAGAGTTAATGCATCAAACTTTTCAATGTTCACATAAATGACTTGATGACCACAAATGTTTATGTGAGATTTAAACCACCACCCTAGCATGCTTGGGCAACACAAAGAATGTCCTCATTTGCTTTTTATTGCCTAAAAATTTCTGTACCTATTGAGTATTCTAAATATTTTAACTCTGTCCTCTCTAACTTGCTCTTAGAGGTAATAACTGTTAATTGCTATGTCTATAAAAGTCTAACACAGCTTGTACCTTAGCTACAGGGGATTCCAGATCATAGCATGTAAGTGGTACATGTTTGTGTGTGTGTGTGTGTGTGTGTGTGTGTGTGTGTGTGTGTGTGTGCATGTGTGCGTGTGTGTGTGTGTGCGTGTGTTTGTGTTTGGAACTGTTTGCAGATTAGAGCTAAAGTAACTGTGTTTTAAGGTGAGGTTAAGGTTTAGGTAAGGGAATAGATTTAATCGTATATCTATGTGATGGTGCATGTATGAATGTTCTGAGCATCCCTTGTTTAGTGGTAGTGCTATGGAAAGTTGTTTTTTTTCCTAGAGTAATGTATAGGGTCAGAGTTAGGGTTACGGTTAGCACATATTACTAAGGTGGTATAGGAGTGACAAAGCTGTCCCTTGACTTTTTCTAATGTTGCTGATTCTTTCTTTGTCAAGCATCTAGCAGTCATTTCACTGATTTATTTATTTATTATTTTTTTAATCCTGTCATCTTTTCTTCCAGCTTTCCACACAGTACTGAATTAAGGTGTTGTGAAGTCCGAATATGTGAGAACAGCAGGATCACCTACCTACCTGCAATGATGCACTCTCAGAAAACTGAAATATGTTTGTCTAGAAGGATCGCCTTGCTATAATTCCATGTTGTATATCTTGGATGATGGTGTTATCCAAACATCTAACCAGTCATTCCCTCTATTAACCTTTTCTCTGATCTCCAATACTAATGAACTCATACTCACAAGTTGATAGGTCCCTTTCATATTTCTGCTGGCCCACTCTTGTGGTGTAATAACACATTTACCACTTCCTTGTCACAGAAATCTGCATGTTTGTCAAGGATGCTTCACGGGATCTACTAGTAGACCTATTAATACCACAGTCTCCTAAGGTGGGAAATACCCATCTAGCTTTGAGTATTTGTCTTTTTTGAGTGTAAGTAGCTCCTTCTCTACCCTCCTCTGGTCAGTCATCCTTTTGGTGTACCTCTGTCTCTAGTCTTTTCTTTTGCTATGCACCTCCATTCACTTGTATACTTAGTGAAAAAAAGTTTTATTCTTTTGTTTCATAGCTCTTGAGAGACCCGTTCTCATTTTTTTTCTTGAGCCTTTTGACCTCCCCATGCCTTTTTTCAACCGTCTTTATTTTCATGACTAACTATATCTCAAAACAGCTTCTATTTCTTTTAGGCCTCCTTCTTTTCTCATGTTCTCTTCTTTGCCTCTCCTTCGAGCTGTAGTGGTCTTCTTATTCTTGACTGCCTTTCCCTCTCAGTGTTTACTCTATTGCCTTCCTTGGGCTATTCTTAATTCGGTCATGAAGTCCATTTTGCAGTTTTGTTGACTTCCAGTGACCATTTTTTTTTTTTTTATTTTATAATCTGTTAACCATGGTACCGGGTAGAGTATTAAGACCCTTTTCAGCTATGACAAAAGGCAAATAAAATAAAAAGAGAAAAAAAGTATTTGGTGTAGCAGTACAAAGTACATAAAATGCCTTAGAGTAGTTATAGAATGTAACATATACAATTAATATTTTTATATTTTGATACTAATTTATACACTTTAAAAAGGAAACAGAGTGAACTTCACATTGACCAGTTATTAAATAATAAGTAATGCTAGATTAACAGATTGGGATGAAGGGCTAGTGTCATTTACACAGGAAACTTTTTAATACTTGGTGCTCATGTATTCAAAAAAGCACGGGCTATATACAAGAAGATTCTTTCTGCTGTAGAGCGAGAGTGAGAGAGAAAGAGTAAAAGGGCGATTTGCATAGTAAAAATGTGCCAAATTGATTTTTTTTTATCTAATGAGGAGTGATGGGTGATTAATATTTAAATTCTAAAGAAGGAGAGGGTAAAAGTTTAAAGTGTGCAATTTGTAGACATACTGTTAAAAGGACAGGGGAGCAATTGTGGGTTTTGCAGCCAGAAAAAATCATGGAAATATACATTTTTTTAACTGTTATTCATTACACTGAGTTTTTATACGGTCTGTCTAGCCAAGCATATTCAAGCATATTCAAGCTATACAGAGTGCATTTTTACAGTTGCTTTGAGGGCATCAGACACACAAAGGCTAATAAATAGTCTAACTTCAGTTAGTCCAAGAGTTTGTTACTAACAAATTTTACATGCTTGTAAAATGTTTAGGACTGTGAAAGTATCATTTCCAGATAGCTATATCTATTTATAGAGGAAATAACTTTTCTGCAGGAATCACAGATGTTGGGTAAAGGACAGGTTAGCAGTGTTTGTGGTGTTCCAGAGTTGATTGAATTACCTTTAGTATACTATCAGTTCAAATCTTAGTAAAGTCCTTTGCTGTCTACATCAGTACAATTCTTAGCACTTATGTGTCACAGAAGACTACCTGCATAAAAGTCATATTATGTTAAGGGAGATCAGCAAGGAATGTGTTAATGAAAAGAGAGAGTAAATTGGGTCCAAGAACACACTTGGCTGAATGCAATATGCCTTCATGAGATAAAACAGTGGTTGATATAGGAGTTTTTCAAAGATTTGGATAAAGAATATAGTTTGGAAATTGATCTGAAGTGTTCTAGAAGAATTAGGTTTTGAATCTTAAAGAAGGCAATTTTTAATGCAGCTATCCATTCAAGTGTAGATAGTACAGCTGTAGAAGCAAAGTTGTACGTATAGGTTAATGGAATTGCAATATGTAAAAAAAATGTTGTTTGAAGGACTTAGAGTGTGTGATTTATATGATTTAGAGTTCAGGGATCATAAAGAAGTGAGTGCATGCAAATCATGGCAAAAAAGATTTTGGAGTGGAACTGTAGCTATGACTTACATTGAGAGTGAGGTGGAAGAGCAATTGAGGGTCTTTGAAGGGTGTATGTGTTGTAAAAGAACATAAAAGCAGCCAAAGAGCATCAGTCACATAAGATGAGGAAAATGTATTTTCAACAGAGATATGAGTAGTATAGTTGCTGCTTTTATTTCTAGTGGGTTATTTCCTTCCAGAACAAACAACCACTGCTGACCTCTGTTCTTGTCAAGCTTCATGTTATTATCCTTTGTTACCTTACCTAACTGCTTCTTCCTCAATGACTGCCCATGCAAGTTCTCCCTGTTGGTCCTAGGCTGACACACCCAAGTGTCCTCTCCTGCCCTGCTCAAACTACTTGTATTGCCTATAACTTTCCCTTTGTGCCTTCCAAGGTGGATATTCCTTCCGACTCTTTCTCACCTTAGTAGCTTGCCTCTTTTAAATTTCCCTTAACTTTTCCTTCCTTCTGCATATAATTTACCACACCCCACCCCTCTTCTTCTTCTTCTTCTTCTCCTCTGCTGCCTACTTGTCTCTGTCTGCTCATTCCCCCTTATCTAAGATATACCCTGAGTCTTATACATTTCTGTAAAAACTAATACCATTCTTTTAATTTCATCCTTTCTCACACTGCTCAAGTTCTTTTCCTTTTACCCTTTCTTCTGATTCAGTCTACTATTGTATTCAGTATCCCCTCCCCACAAGTCCCACAACACACCCACAGCCAGCATACCTATCCCAAAACAGTCACCTTAGACAAACTTACCCACCCCGGCACACGCCCTACATCTTTTCCTCCCCTTTCCCTCAAGTGCTGTTCCTTTTCCTACTCTCCAATCTGTGCTTTCTTGATTCTTTTCCCAATCTGCTCACATATTTTCTTGGTAGCCAGTATACGTTATGCCTTCTGCTTGTCATTATCCTCATTGCAGACCAGCATTTTTGAGTGGTAATGACCTCCCTCCATACCTGCTTACTGTGTACAACTGTGCAGCCTTCTGTGCTTGTCTGAACACACCTGCATTGTTCTATATCCAGATCCATCAGGGAGACAGCAGTGCTACACAAGCTATGGATATCTACATCTTAGGTGCCAGACTGTGTCTAGAGCTGCATGTCAGAGTTATGTCTGCATGTCTCATCTTACTCGCAGTCCTGAATTATGCCAGCATGGTCATCTTTCTTTGTATTTATAAGTTCATAGGTGAATACTAATCTATTTTGAAGGGACATTTTTAAGCATTGCCAATACCCAAAGTCAGAAACAAACATTATGCCTTGTGTTTATGAGGAGAAGACGTTAACCATTATGGAAAGCTATCCCCTTATTGTTATAGGCAACCAGTGTACAGAATATTTCATACCTAGTCAATAACCAGATAGTGACCAAAGGTGAGAATCAAACCCTGCACCTTGTGTATGTGAAGTAAATATCCTTAGCCATTATGACTTTGTGTTGTTATCCTCTATATTTCTTAGAATTTGCTGCACAGAAATGTATGATTTACCTAGAAGATTCAGACTTCCTGCTACAGTGAATTATATGTGGGCATTTAATGCTTCCTTGTGATTCTTTGTGAAAGTCACCTTTTGCTTCACAGGAAGTTCCTGCTGTCTTGTCAATGTATTCAAAAGGCAAAATGTGATGAGCACAAAGCAGGGTCAAGGTGACAGGCTAAACAAGAAATAAAAGAGTCTTCAATCCTACTGATTCATTACTAAGTCGTTCAACAAACTGGAAATCAGGCCTGTGCTCAGACAGACTACATCGCTACACTCAGATTCACTACGGTGATTTTTTTTCCTCTAATGCCTACAAAAAGGTACAATTAAAATAAAATCTGCTTGAAAATTATATAATACAAAATGAAATCTGCTTGAAAATGATATAATATGTTACTTATGTGCCCAGGGCCTCATTTTCTGTACTTCTCAATCCTTGTATAAGGAGCAGTGTATTATAGTACTTTTTTGTTTAAGCAGACACTGTCTTGATTTGTATTACCTTGCTTCTGACACATATTTATGTGGTCCATGCTGGACTGATCCCTGTCCCTTGTTTCCCCTTAGGGCAGCCAGTTTCCTGTCTACATCCTAGTTATCCTTGCGTCTGTCTAATGCTCTAACAATTCTTTTTTCCTCCCAGCACTACTTATTCATTTTGTTCAAGAAGTGTGTGGTGCTACATTCATTCTCTTTTGCTTTATTTCCCAGAGGTTCATTATCTCTCTACCACACTTAGGCAGTGGTGTCAGCATTGTCTTCCTGATTTCTGCTATATATCTATGAGAAAAAAAGTTCTGTTGGCTACCTATACTATTTCTGCAAATTCTCAAAACTGCCAGTATTTGCTTTTTTTACCCTTTGCTTGACTTTCTTGTATTGTGCCTCTACCATATCTTCATCCATTATTTCCTTATCTTTTGCTTTAATAGGAAGACTTCACCTTCCTGTGTGGTCACACAGGTCATCTTCTTATTTTGCCTTTTTGATTCTTCCTCATACTCTTCTCTGTAGTTCTGAGTACCCTGCCACTGTCCAGTTTCCAACCTTGTTGAGTCCTGCAGTTTAGATACATCTCAAAAAACCTTTTATGCAGTCCCACTGCTTAAAATCCCTTACGGTATGATAGAAGGTCACAAAAATGCACAAGTCAGAGAGTGCCAAGCCTCATAGTGCTTAAATGAATTAACAGGTATTTTATATTTTATAAAAAGGCTTACACACACACACACACACACACACACACACACACACACACACACACACACACACACACACACACACACAGAAAACAAAAACATGGTTAGAACCTGGATACCTCATTAAAAGAATCACAGGCCTAAAGCAGATGCCATATGTTGACCGTCTAAAAAAACTCCAGCTATACTCTGTGGCAAACCGTCTACTCAGAGGTGATTTCTGCTTAACATACAAGGCCACGTCAAACCCTGAGCTGTTGCACATGCTCCACTTAAAGAAATCACAATCTCTCAGAGCCACATGCTCCAGGGATTTAAACCTTGTCATCACAATCAACAAAACATGCTGGAGGGATAGGGTCCTAACCCGTAGACTCCCCATACTTTGGAATAGACTGCCCATACATATCAAGCAGAGCACCTCCTTGGTCCTCTTCAAAAGGAACCTTGATGATTGGATGGGAGATAGGAAATTCACCCTGGGATCATGTCAGTCACCTTGTTAGACAGGTGTCCAGGGAAGTAAATATTGTGGGAAGAAATATCCAGGGAATTGTTATGGCTAGGCTTGTATAGGCCCTAGGGCCGATAGCCTAGTATCAACCTATGAACCTATGAACCTATGGATTCACTGGTTATCTTTTGGACCTTTAACCGCTTTCTGTTTTATCCCCTTTCTGTTAAGTTTATGTTTTAAACTGCATAAACAGTTAGCACATGCAAATTCAGATAACTAAATAAGACAATGTCAACAACGTGCCTGGAAGTATTAATTGAAAGCATAAACATTTTTGAAAGCATAGCAATCCTGTGCACTGCATCATAGACATGACTGAATGGAAAAAATAACTGTACTAACTGCATAAACCTGGAAGCGAAGCATGCAGTGTGGGCAGTTTAATAATAAATATACAGTGATCATACTTTCATCGAGAGACAGTACTAAATAATTCTGTCTGTATGTATGTATATATATGTGTATATCAATCTCTCTCTATATATATATATATCTATATGGATTCACTTTAGAAGCTCGAAATACTGAAATATCAAAATTTAGTATTTCTAGCCCATAAAGTGGAATCCTGAAAATAGCAAAACTTCAGAAGCACGAAATTCAAAATCTCGCACACTGGAGATTTTGAATTAGCACTTCCAGTGTTTTGCTGTGGTTGTGGATTCAGGTAAGTGTTTATTTGTTAAGGGTTTTGGGTAGGGGCTGTGGTGTCTTGTTGCTGTGATGTGTGTGTGCGATGAGAATGTAGCTTGTGTGGTGGTGTTTTGTGTGTGTTTTTATGCAATGCAACTTCGGAGTTAAAATATTTAAGTAGGGGGGGTGTGGGGGGTGCAGGGGGGCTTGCTTCTGAGTTAGCGTTGTTTTTAGGTTTTGACTTTATAGCCTCAAAATAATGGATTTCAACATTTCAGTATTTCAAGGATATAAAGTGAATCCATATATATATATATATATATATATATATATATATATATATATATATATACATATATATATATATATATATATATATATATATATATATAGATATAGATATAGATATACACAAACACACACACACACACACACACACACACACACACACACACACACACACACACACATATATATATATATATATATATATATATATATATATATATATATATCTTTATATGGGTCTAGGACAGATACTCGATTTCACTAAATATCGAACAGCTAAAACACACTCACTAATGCACGAAGTCATGAAATCACGAAAATGCAAATAACCGAATCTAGGAAAATACCGAAAATACAATAATGGCAGAAAGTGCAGAAACACCCAGTGGCAACAAATAACGTATACATTACTTAAACCCAGCTCAAATTAACATCTGTTCTTGTCACAGAATCCCTGCATTAACGAAATTAACTTAATTTAAATCTTCAATAATTGACCTATAGCTTTAATGAATTGCAAGCTTGTGTATTCTTCTTTCTTTCCCATTATGATTTCAAAACGTTCCTCTCTTCGTATTTGCTTCCTCTTCTTCGGGGTAGGAGGACAACTAGACAACATCCTACAGCGAACCTCATCAGCTCTGTCTTGCTCACATGTACTCTGTAGAATGCTAAGAACATCAAAGAAGTGCTTCCCTGCTATACAGCATAGCCTCCTGTGGCACGCTTCAATTGCATTCTGCATTCTGGGTAAATTCAACTCATTCCACACAGATATATTCCAGAAACTTACGAGAAAAAGTGGTGGAAATCTCATTTCTGTTGACATCCTAGTTCTCAGAACTCTAGGTTTACCCAACAAGTACCATTCCATAAAGTATTTAAGTAACGGCTTTCCTTCCACAGGGAACTCTTCCTTTAATAAGTCAAAGGTTTCCAAAACTTTCTCCTCTGGAAGAAACGCCAATGCAACTAGATGTTTAACATTATGCTGAAAGTGAATATCTGAGTTATAACATGATGAGAACCCTAAATTTTGCACTTTTCAACAAACATTTCTACCAAAGTGGAAAACACACCCCTTACAGAGCACACCATTTACATTGTGATGCACACTTTGTATAGCTGCAGACTCAAAATCACACAATATAAATGATGCACTTAGTAGCAGGTTAAACTCAGACAATAGCTCAAAAATGCCTTTCCACATAAGATTGTACGCTCGATGGGACTTTTTTTCATAAGACAGTAAAGGAGTGGTATACTTTTACTGTACCCACCATATCTAACAACAGAATATATGGTATACAATTGTCTACACTCTGAGCCCCTTTGAAAATAAGTACCATCCATTAACAACATGTTTGTAGAACTGAGATCTTTAAAGTTGGGTTTTGTACTAAACAGCACAACAGTAGTTTGCTTAACAGTGTCCAATAACTCTTTTTTAACAAATATGCTTTGATGTCAGTTAAGCTGACATTTCTACAATGCAAGCCACTCCTACTCTTTGAGCGAACACGCTTAACTGCTTTCACCATAGATCTTCGGCTGGGTAAATAAGATGCACACTCCAAAGAACTAGAAGCTACAGTGTTGTCAACCACAACACAAGGAGAATCTCCAGACAGAGAAGCTCTTTGCTTCAGCTCACTTCTAACCCGATACATCTCAACTTCATCGGGTTCACCAGAATGATAATGGTCTACACTCTTAACTAATTCCTCACCAGAGGTAACTGCAATTGTGACTGCTCTACCTCTACATTTGTCAGTTACCTTATATTTACAGCTCAAGTACCTTCGGGTTTTTGTCTTCTTTTCTAGTTGATATATATAGCCATCTATAAGTAATATTTCTCTACCTTTCTGTGATTTCACAGTGTTGTAAATCTGTCCTAACACTCCAGGTGCAAGTCTGCAGATTTCCGCCATAGTAGCAGCACATTAGTACTACGAGTAAACCAGTGTGTTCCATTTAAAGGGAGACTAAAGGTCTCAACTGTTATCAAGCGCTGTTCGGTTAAATTACATTCAATCAATTGGCTTTTCGTGATTGTATGACTTCGTACATTAGTGAGCGCGTTTTTACCATTCGGTATTTAGTGAAGTCGAGTATCTGTCCTAGACCCATAATATATATATATATATATATATATATATATATATATATATATATATATATATATATAATTATATATATATATATATACACACACACACACACACACACACACACACACACACACACACACACACACACACACACACACACACATATATATATATATATATTTATATATATATAGATACACATATATAGGCACGTATATCCCATGGGCCTCTATTACAGGAGATTTAAAGTACCGCAAAGTGAAAATTCTAGCTTGGCTGGGTTTTTCTTGCAGTTTTTACTGAATGGTTTGTCTGTCTGGCCTTTCTACCCTTTGGTTTGTTTTTATATATATATATATATATATATATATATATATCTCCATCGATCCACAATCCCATTTTCCCATTTGTATAAGTGATTGGGATGTCACTTTAACAGTGATTATATAAGATGATGATCATTTTTATTATTATTATTATCATTATTATTATTATTATTATCATTATTATTATTATTATTACTACTATTATCATTATCGTTGTTGTTGTTATTATTATTATTTACATTGTGTTCCCTTTTTCTAGGTCAGTTTTAGTGGGTGGTCCACTTTCCTACCCCATCTCAAAGATGTACCACAGGTGAGCCTGCCACTTGCGATGGACTAGCACCCCATTCAGGATCATATTCTCTGCTCTGTCTATACTGAATGTGAAAGATACGTTTTAGTTATTCAATGACACTGAACTGGATTAAATGGGTAATCAGAGAATAAATAATTGACATTTAAAGTATAATGCATAGACTTAAAGTGAGAATTATATCTTGAGATGACTATTCAATGTGTCTCATCTTGTAGATGAAGCAAAAAAAATACTAGTTCTGAAGCAATATGTGCCATTCTGGTTCTACACATCTGAAAAAACAGTCTTACATTTAGGAATGCCATCCAACACCCCCCCCACCACCACCACCACCACCCGCAGAAAAGAGAAAAAGTACTGTAAAAGGTTATTTAAAAAAAAAAACAATGGCAGGAGACTCTAAGAGATGTGAATACATGAACCACATCAGAGCATACAAGAATGTATGTAGATGTATTATAATACAACTTTCCCTTTTTTAGTAGTGTGGTGCATTGATGAGCAAACTTTGGATAAGAGGATGTTTTACAATTAGAAACACGCATGGTCAGATAAATCTCCTGAAGTAGGTAGGACAGAAGAACTTTCAGGATGGATGCCGTGGAGAATTAAATTGTAGATAAAAAGTGCAATTTTAATGAATTTCTTAAAATAAACCAAGTATAACATAATTTTTCCTCAGCAAAAATAACGATGGTTGTGAGAAGCTATACAGATTGCTGGAGAGTAAAAAGACAAGCAACATTTGTCTTGTTGAGTAGTTAGTTTTTCTGATGCCCACTAGCTAGTGGAACAATGGCTCATATTTGTTTATCTGTTGTATTTGAAAATGTCTGAGATAAACATAAACTTATTGTTTTTTTAATGCCCCTAAGCACTTTGGAAATGCATCTCAGCATAAACTTATATGCACGTATCTTGTTAAAACATACTATGAATTCATCTGTATATGGGTCTACTTTGGAAGCTCACCATTTCAAAACTTTGAACTTCATATGGTTGAGACCATAAAATCAAAGTTTTGAAACTTCAAGTAGATTAAATGGATATAATCGTACAGTGCGTGAATAGGATATTTAACATTCTTTTCACTGTAGTGCAATCTCAGAGATGGTATATTTAATTGGCAGGGGGTGTAAGGGGTACAAGGGGGCCTGCCCCTGCATAAATGTAAAAAAAAAAATGTGTTTTTATTTATTTTTTTTTTGTTGTTGAAGTTTCAAACTTTTTAAAACTTCGATGTTATGTTCAAAACTTCAATGTTATGGTCTTGACCATAATATATATATATATATATATATATATATATATATATATGTATAGAGAGAGAGAGAAAGAATGTGTGTGTGTGTGTGTGTGTGTGTGTGTGTGTGTGTGTGTGTGTGTACATGTGTGCACATGTGTGCGTGTGTGTGCGTGTGTGTGTGTGTGTGTGTGTGTGTGTGTGTGTGTGTGTATGTGTGTGTGTGTGTGTGTGTGTGTGCGCAAGTGTGTGTGTGCTCGTGAGCGAGAGAGCATATGTGCATGTGTGCCTATATCTGTATATATATATATATTTAAATGCACTGGAAAATATATACAGATGAAAATCATGCTTACTTACTCCCAGATACGCCAGTGAGTAAACTATTGTCAGTAACCCAATGAGTTATTACATGGTTAATTTTGCTGTTGTCAAGTACACAGTAGAAGGGCATAGTGGTTAAGATAATGTCAGCAACTTATACCCTGCATAATTTTACATAGATATCTGTATTTGTCACTGACATGCTCAGTAATGATGAGCAAGTTATTAACCAGTTCAAAGGTCACATAACATCTATAAAAATAAGATGTGTGTAGCAGGTATTACTAGGCAAGAAAATAAATAAATAAATATGCACATGTTGCTTACAGACTTGTATGTAGGTCATATCATATTCCACTGAAATACTTCTCTCAAAAGGGATAATGCACTTGAAAAAATGCTTTGTTTTGATTGGTGTAACTCTTATCTTATATTAACAGATGATAAAGTCAGCTGCCACCACTTACACTCCATTAATGGAAGAGTGAAGATGTTTCTGAAACAGAATTACATCTTGTAAATCTGTTTAAGCTCCAGGAGCTCATCTTCAATTTTCATCTTCAAGATGTGAGAGGATTTCAAGAAAATGCTGAAGACGTTTGTCATCAGTTTCCAGACATGGGCTATAATTTGGCAAGTTGACTGAAGTGCTTTGAGAGTGTCATTGCATCTGTCTCAGGCATATATACTTCCTGAAGCCAATATTCCTTATGGACCTGTCAGACAACAGCAGGAATGACGGGGGAGGGGTGTTCTGGGGGGGATACGTTGAGCAGAATCATTTCTTTGCTAATCACCTATCACAAGCAATGAAATTCTGCATGCTGTGTGTTGCTGAGAATATTACACAGCTAAGAAGAGTGGATTAACCACTGTGCCATCCAAGACAGTTATTTATCAGAGATGACAGTTTGCAAATATCTCAATCTTGGAAAAGGCTGCTCCTCTGACACAGAAGAGCACAACCAAATTGGAAGAGTCAGCAGCCAACATTTATTTCATCAGGACACTCCAGTCATCGGCCTGCCTTTGACAGTCCAGGGACTGCTGCAAAAACACAAAGCACTTTCCCTTAGTCATTCTCATTAAAACTATATGAAAATGTATAAAGAGTTTTAATGATTTGCAGACTAGGGGATACTGGCATAATATTTTAAAGCTGATATAATATTTTTAATCTGCAGCTTAATCCTCTCTTAGACATGCAATCGTGTCTGCAATTATATATTGGTCTTCATTAAGGTGAGCTCATTTCTTTTTTTTCATAAAAGCTGATTCCTGGCACTTTTCCTAATGTGATATTGAATGGGGAAATTAACAGAAACATTAAGAGCAATGCTGCTTCAAATTGAAACTTGACCCTGCAGATTGACCATTCCTTTGCTTCATTGAGCTTAATGTAAAATGGCATTACTAGTAATGGGAATTTACTTATAATGATTAAAGGAATGACTGATCTGATTATATTTAAGAAGTGCAATATTTTGACGGGAATGCCTATGTAGCTATATCTATATATATCTATACATACATACATATATATATATATATATATATATATATATATATATATATATAGATATTTATATATACATATATACATATATATATATATATATATATATATATATATATATATTTATATATACATATACATACATATATGTGTGTGTGTGTATATGTGTGTGTGTGTGTGTGTGTGTGTGTGTGTGTGTGTGTGTATATATATATATATATATATATATATATATATATATATATATATATATATAAAATGTATATGCCTAGATAGACAAATATTGTGTTTCTATATGTG
Source organism: Protopterus annectens (assembly GCF_019279795.1). Taxonomy (NCBI): domain Eukaryota; kingdom Metazoa; phylum Chordata; order Ceratodontiformes; family Protopteridae; genus Protopterus; species Protopterus annectens. The sequence continues at coordinate 1,842,449,904 of NC_056739.1, forward strand.
TTTTCTAGCTGAAAATAAGGAAGATTTTAAACCTACACTTTGCTTTATCCATACAATTAGACAGCTACAATGCTTTCAGATTCAGCATTCTATAGCTAAGCCTTTACAGACATTACTAATGCAACTACTTAAGTGCAGATGGGAAGCTTAACAGGTATAATGCCATAGGCATGTATCACCTGAGATATGATCAATATTTAAAGAAAAAATTGCTTCTGCCACCTCATAACTGTTATAGTCATTGCAGCTTCTATATAATGTTTTAAGTGACCTAAGGTAAAGTGCACAGTAATTATGATGCTTTACATTTATTTAGATTAGAAAACTTTTTTTTACAGGATAACTATCTTATCTGACTGGCTGAGTTCTGGAAATGTGGCTACTTCTCATTTTTAAAATCATGAAACACAGTATTGCTTCCTTTATATTCAGAACAGAAATATATGTTCCCAGCCCACTCATCCCAGTACTCCCTCATCACCTCCTCTAGTTCAGCCTGGGTTACAAACTGTGACACTCTGGCAGCATCAATAAAGGTAGTACAACACCTCCCTATAGTGATTGACTGCCAGAGGTCATCAATGACATACCTCCATGCCACTCTGTATCTGCAAAACCACTGTTAACTGATGGAGTTGCAGGTCTGTTGAACCGATGGTACATGGATGGGTACAAGGGCAGAGCAGAGACTGATGCCACTCCGCAGACATAGCTGCAGTTAACAGTACAGAAAATAATAAGATAATTCATGTAATATAACATAGCATGTAATTCGGAGTCAGTGGTGCAACAAGTAGTGGACTCCCCTTTGGTGCAGAAGTCTGTGGGTTCTATTGCTCAATCAATAGATCAATTGATGACATGCCAGTGCAGCATAAGGGGGTTGCCTCACTCCTGAGTGTGTTGTCTTTCAGATGAGTTGCTAAAACTGAGGCCCAGTTTGTCTGAGTTGGTGGTAGCTTAGATGGACATAAAATTCCATGGTACCTATTGAAAAGATTAGAGGAAGTTCTCTGATGCCCTGGCCAAGTCTGCCCAAGTGGTATTAAGTACCACCTTAATGCTCTTGTGAAAAGAAGCTAGTAGCCTAGTGGGATTATCCCAGTCAGCAAGGGATAAATAAATAAACAAACAAAAATAAATTAAGACAAACAAACAAGCAAAAAAAACCCCATCAAATACAGATATAAAAGGATAGTGACAGAGAGAGACAGAGAACACAAAAAACATTACTATGCCATCAGTGACCGATTATCAATGTTAAAGGTATCTATAACTGGAATAAAGAGCAGCTAGGTATACTATTACACCAGGGGCCATATTGCAAACTAGATGTAATGTTTTTTATGTCCCTTCTTGAAGATATGCATGCAAGGGTTCAGTAGCAGTGTACTACTTGATGGGGAGGGGGGGGGGTGCAAGAAAACAGAAATATCATAGTGGTGCTGTTGGCTATAAAAGGCCAGAGATGAGGTGAGGGTGGATGTGCACCTGTGTGTAGCTCATGTGTGACATGGTGGAAAACCTTGTGAATAGCTTTATTCATTGTAAAACTTGCCATTAAGATAGGTCACAATAATAAATAAGGCCTACAACATCATCCAAAACTGCAGAGAAAGAAGCAATTATTTAGTTTGATAGAACAAAACTGTACCATCATAGCAGAACAAATGCAAATAGCTAGTGTATGAACATACAGACATAGAGATGATTTCAAGACACAGGGATGAATGCATCCATTTTTCCTCCCTGCAACTTAACATTATCTGAAATACTATCTGGAATGATTACCCTGCTCACATTAATGTCAGAAGTGCCAGAGCTATGGAATCAGATGAGTTACATGGAAACCATATGTGCAATCAAAGGTAGCCTGGTATACCTCATTCATAACACAGCATAAAAACAAGATACAGTTTTAATATCAGTAAGCTGGCTATTGTGATCCCAGTCCACAGTCCAGATTCTTTCTTTGGACCACAGTAACTACTGAGCAATCAACCTCACAAGCTTATTTTGTACAATGATGGAGAAAAATCATCATGAAACTTAAAGAGGTATTGGAAACCTCCTGCTCTATGACCTTATCTTGTATGGTTTTGCCAAAGGTAGATCTTGTATGAATAACTTAACAAATGTTTTGAAAGTGGGATCCTACCCTGAATTAAGGTTTATTTTCCATGCTGCTTACTTTAATGTAGCTAAAGAATGCAACATTATACGCCATGATGGAATCAAACATTAACTCAAGAATATGAAAGTAAATGCACCTTAATAATTGTGCTCACAACCGACTACATGGTCACACACAGTGGATAAGAAGATGAGGAGTTCTATTCTCACCATTTCTTTTCACCAGTCGAGTCTCTCTAGGCACTCTTCTGGGGCCATTCCTTTCTTTGACATCTTTTTTCTAAGCTGTCATGAGATAGCTCAGTCACAAAATATGCAGATGACTGCAGTATTGACAGTCTTGTATTCAACCCTTTTCATTCTATTGCCTGTCAAACAGTAGTTACCATTATGCAGAAATAGTGTAAGGTAAATTACCTTGCCATCAAAATCAGAAATTGCCGCATTCTGGCATTTAGCTCTCACACACACACACACACACACACACACACACACACACACACACACACACACACACACACACACACATATGCACCCTTCCCCAGAAGCTTTAAGCACTACTGAAAGGGAATAGTTAAAGTCTAGAAAAAGAACTTTAAAAGGCCTTGGAGGCTTTGCAGATGACAGCCTTTCATTTAATAATCATATAACAGCTATCTTCTTCAAAGTACTCAGAGTTACTCACATGATCTTCTGTAGTACTGACAGCTGTGTTAGCAAAGTAATTGTCATCCTTTATACAGCTGGTATCCGAGCAATTATAGAATACAGTGCTCTGTTCTGCAATGCACTATCAGTTCGCCTTGCAAAGATGGAGAAGGTACAAAGATTCCATATGAAAAGAGTCAAAGGACATAGAGACTCTTTATAGCCAAAGATTACAGCAACTCCCTTTCTCTAATTCTTATCACCTTACATTCAGAACATTTATGGATGTTTACAACCTTTGTTTAGAATACACAACAAAAAAGCCCACTCAATCCACCACAGCATGTATAATTGATTTTAATAGTAGTAAAACACCATCAAAACATGAAGATAAGCGCTTTCAAGCCGAAGCTCTTCATCACATGGATCTGATAAAGAGCTTCAAAGCACTTATCTTGGTGTTTTGATGGTGTTTTCCTACTATTAAAAATCAATTATACATGCCATGGTAAAAATCCACTTCCAATCATTAGTGGACTGGTGATCCGCTGTGGTGACCCGTCACCGTGAAAAGCCAAAAGACTTTTATACATCTCATGGTGCGAGTGGGTATTTTTGTTGTGGTATTTATTGTCTACCACTTTGAGCCTTTAAGTTTCCTGTGTCTGTTTTTTTTTTTGGTTTGTTTAGAATAACATCACAATGATCAGAACACAGTTGAATACTCAACCTCAATAAATTACTATGAACAGTACAGTAAAATATAACAACTTTGTATTTCAAAGACTAACATGCCTATGACATAAAATACCACACTCAGTTAAAGCTATCAATTTATACCTTCAAAAAAATTACTACTTGATCATCAGGTAGTTGCAAAATGGGGTTTGGGGGGAACAAAGTCTTTGATGAAGAGTAGGCCTTGAACGTTTTAACCAAACATATGAATCTATGAACTCATAACTGATTTACCCAATTTGAACATGTATGGTTAATACTTATTAGGCTTCTTTGATAGTCTTTGTCTATTTCAAACACTCTGATCAAGCACAAGACTTCAAACAAATGTTCTTGGCAGTAGAGCATCTTAGACCAACATTTAATAATTAATTTCATAGTCTAATCATCTTACCTGCAGTGATATACTTGGAATGCTCTGGAAGAGAAACATCATCCACAAAAACACATGAAACAAGTTTTTAACACCTTCTTCCAACACATGGTCTTCCTTTCTTACTATACTCTTATGGATTTACTCATACATATTACCACCCCCTACACCTTGCTACCACCTGAGAACTCAACAGCTGTCTATCTTACTTCCTTTTTACTTATTTATCATACCCATTCCTAATACATTCAGAAATAAACACAACTCCCTCTGTTTTCACAGCACCTTTGCTCCTAACCCTTACTCACCACAAAACATCTTACATACCAGAGTGCAACCTTAATTCATCTCAAAACTTGTAAAAGTCAACACCTCTCACAAAAATGTTCACATTTCCTCATCTCTTCTTGTAGCACAGACACCCATCTCTTTTATCCACTCTGCTGATTATACAATTCTTAATGCTACTTCCCCTAATCCTACTCACAAACCTAACCACATTCTATGCACACCTCCATTGTCAATCTCACACACCCAAACCACTCTGTCACAAACTAAAACACCCATATAATCTTCTCTAACCTATGCTATATCATATCCATAAACACCTCTATCTATACACTAATGCTTTGTTAGCAAAATGTGATTTAAATATGAATTTAAAGACAAATATCTACCTTCAATGAAATTATATCAAAATAGGAGTTAAGTGGTAAAATCCACTTGAACTCTGGTCCTCCAACATACACACAGGACTCACCTGCCCAACAAAAACCTCATCCATCTACATTTACAGCCCAAAAGTCACAAATAAGTTTATTGTTCCGCAATATGAACCTTAGAAGCATATGCAACAAAATACTGCATACACATGCAAGCATTGCTCTACACTTCCCAGATATATTAATCATTACATAAACTTGGCTAAAAACACATATAAAAAAAGAAAGAGTTTTCTTACCCGGCTGCAATATCTGGATACAAAAAAAGTCTGTCAGCACAGCCATATTTTATAGAAATACTCTTAAAATATTTCCCATTCTATCCAGATTCTCAAATATATATATATATATATATATATATATATATATATATATATATATATATATATATATAAAATATAAAAAACATTACAGTGGAAGCTGACAGTGTTTTATTAACTATTGATGTGGAATCCTTGTACACAGTGCTCCCTCACAATTACCGTATGACAGCAGCTATGCAGTCTTTTAAGAAACATAATCAAGGCTGTTGTTGTTTGTCTTTTCAGCTTTTCCCAGTTAGGGATCACCACAGAGGAACTCTGGTCTACTAATGATTGGCAGTCGATTTTTATGGTGCCGAGTTGCCAGCCCGATGCCCAACCTTCAGCGAAGGCACGCAGCTCAACTGCAAAAGTTAAGCAAGCTCATTAATCTTGTAAAGGACTTCAATTTCTTTACTTTCAATGGCAAACACTACAAACAAAAAACTGGTATAGCAATGGGGGCTGCCATGTCTCCCAGCATAGCTAACATAGCCCTGGGCAAGTGGGAGGAGGACTTTGTGTTAAACACTGACTACATGCAGCATATCACATGCTATTTAGGTTTTATTGATGACATATTTATTGTGTGGGAAGGTGACACCTTGCATCTTGGAGATTTTATCACTTACCCCAATCAAACAACCTCCTTCCTGAACTTTACCTCTTCTCATAGCTATACCTCAACCACTTTCTTAGATATGCAGATTTCCAATGACACCAACAATAACAGAATCACCACTGATCTATTCAAAAAACCAACGAGGGTTAACTTATTACTCCACAGTAAACGTCTACATCCTACAAAAACCAAGTATAATGTAGTGAAGTCCCAAGGCTATAGATTAGCTAGAATTACCACAGACATGAAACCATTTTTGAGAAACCTGAACAACTTAGAGAATGATTTTCTAGTGAGAGGCTATGAAAGTCAGATGTTAAAAAACATCCTAGAACCCATTATAGAACTGAAAAGGACTGAAGCACCTTCACTCAACCTCCCCAGTAAGAGAATGTTAAGAAATTCCACAGAGAATAACAAATGCAAAAATAGCTGCATCCTGACATACACTTTGGATTATCACAGTATCAAAAATGTTATTTAAGAAAACTGGGACATTGTCACAGGAAACCCTTTTCTAATTAGCATCTTAGGTGAAGCCCCATCCTTTGCTGCCAGGAACATTAGAAGTTTTGTTGAATTTAAACCTAGACAATATGAGAGAAACACTAAAAGATGTGAAACTAATTGTACATTTTGTATATTTATACAGCAAGGTGATAGTTTTTGTTGCCCTTATTTAAGGAAAATCATTAAGACCAGTGCAGGGGGTGACTGTAACACTACAAAAGTAATTTACAGGGCACAGTGCAATTAATGTGATGCATTCTATGTGGGCAAGACTATAAATAAACTCAAGCGTAGAATTTCATATCATATGTCCGAAATCTGCTCTGGATGTAAAAATAATGCACTAGCCAAGCACCTTTCTCTTCATAAAAGACACACAGGTTTTAAGTTCCAGATCCTGGATCCCATAGACATGGGTGATCTTGAAGGAGACATCCTGAATATTCTGGAGAAACATAAACTCATGTGGCAATTAAAGCTGAACTCTTTTAGGAAGCCTGGACTAAACTATTACTTTTCAATTAAAAGTGTACTGGAACTTAGAAAATTGCCACGTTGTTTGCATGACTAATTTTATTTTATTTTATTTTATTTTATTTTATTCTACCAGCTGGTTTTAAATACCATTTAAATCAGTTGTAATTTAAGTGTATATTTTGTCTCTATCATCATACATTTTTTCTTATTATTTTCACTTTATTCAAAATGATGTGTAATAACAATACTAACTAATTATACAATTATATATATTTTTATAGATAGTTTTTAGGGTACTTATACACAGACCTGAAGAAGTCTAGAAGGACGAAAGCAATCTTTGTTAACAATAGGTTATGAAAATAGAATTTGATTTTTACAATTGATTTTTTTACATGCAAAGTGTATATGTATATATTTATATATATATTTTGATTGCCAAATGGACTAAGGTTGATATATTTCCAGCCATATAGTATATTGTCTTGGATAAAGTCACAGACTTAATAATCTACTTAATAATCTGGTTAAATAAGAGGTACCACATCATTATAAATTTTATTTAAAGTACATAAAGGTTATATTATTATGAGAGCTACTAGCTGCACCAGCTCGAATGTCACACTGATGGGGAAGGAATGTGAATTTAACATGTGTACCAATAACACCTTGTTTTCCAGAACAATAAACCACTCTCTTGCCTGATAAAAAGTATGTATATATATATATATATATATATATATATATATATATATGTGTGTGTGTGTGTATATATATATATATATATATATATATATATATATATATATATATTTAGAAAGCTTGTGAGGAAACTATTACTCTGTTTTTGTTTTACTTGGATTGTTTGTCTGTGTACTTAATAAAGGATTTTCACCTGGAAACAGACTGTCTACCTTGCTTGGATTATTTTTGAATACTTAGTAATTCTGTACAATTATTTTATTTATTTTATTTTACTTAAGACGAGTTTAAGTTCACTAATTCTAGTACTATTGTCTGATCTGATTAATATACAGTGATTAACTAGAGATATAGGGACTGAAAATCTTCCACACAGAGAAGTTTATTACACTGTTTCATTTTTTGGACCCACTACACTTGTTCAGTGGGTTGTTTTGAGATTTCAGGGTACCACAGAGATTACTTGTGTTTTTTTATAATAATAACACCAGTGACATTGCCAGCTAATTTAACAATCACTTCATCCAAAAATATTTATTTCTTGTCAAAGAAAATCTCTCCTGTACTCCACTACCACCTACTCAGCTAAATGACTTCCTAACATCCTTTTCCTTAAAACCTGTCTATACCTCAACCACCAAAAGACATCTCCAAAATCTAAAACCAACAAGTCTAGCTGCAGGTAACCTTCCAGGTAAATACATCAAATTAGCAGCAAATCCACTAGTCTATCCAGTCTCCATACTTACTAAGTATTTCATTACAGAAAACCATGTCCGTGCCCTCTGTAAAACAATCTGATTTCATACCCCCTAAAGAAAGGTGGAATTTGAACAGAATACTCTTAACTACAAATCAAAAATCCCAAAGAAATGTATTC